>NC_069138.1:35467191-35652191 GCF_026914265.1 Mya arenaria | reverse complement strand
CACGATCCTCGCTGTTATTGAGCCTTGTCCGACTCCGTTCGACAGCAATTTTTGCGCGCTATTGTTCAAAAGATCCGCATGAATTTTACCCTACATTGGTAGACATCGCTTCGTACAGGTCAAGAATCGGGGTTTGTGATGGACCTGGACACATTTTGAGTGGTTGGCGCAGACGGTTTTATTGATATGATCCTCTGCATTGTCAAGATTTACGGTCATGAACGTAAGGGTTACAAAATCATTACGACTTGCACAAAGTGATACTAAGGTCCAGGTCCGACAATGATTCATTGAGAAGAACTGCATTTAACTAGTATGACCTATAAATAAAACGCCTGTGTGATGCAAAAAAGTCGAAAGCAAGCAGCACCGGTATTTATCACTTCATGTCGTAACTACTTTGCCTGCTCCAATGTTGTATTCCACATTCTTTACAGTTTGTCCGGATTTAGCAGTTTTGGTCATAAACAGTTTTCGTATGAAGAGATATTTAACATTCTTAACTTCAATGCTAAACTGTTCCAAGTAACCTGCAATTAAACAGAGAAAGTTCAACATTTCTAGGGAGACGCACTGTAACTGGCTACGGTATGCCGATAGTGAATTTGTGTTTGCACATGCAGATGTTAGGCACATAGAATTTAATTGTTCACCATTTAAAGATTGGAAAATGCTGTTAAGGGTTAAAATAGGTATCTTACCAAGTCACAACAGTTCTAAAACACATGTGTATTAAAGAGGTAACCGCGCTAGTGTGATATTTATAAAAAGTTTGTACAGGAAAAACAGAATCGATAAATGCGTTGTTGAGCACAGCTTATTCCGATAAATTATTCGAAAACAGACATGTTCTTATTGCCATAGTTCACCAAGTTATTATAACACTTTCATCACGAGAAATTCCTCTTAGAGGGAGGTGGTTAAAAGATCAAAACCGCGAGGGTAGCAATTTTAACTTCTTTATTAACTGGATAAGCAGACATGATGAACAACTTTCTAACAATCTGAAAAGTAGTCTAAAGAAAGCGAAGTATACATCGCAATTCCAAATGGAAACATTACATGTATGGTTGACTATATACGTGAAAAGATTGTATGTGATGTTTCAAAATGCCAGTTTTTTGGCATCATAGTTGATGAAATGACTGATATTAGTGTAACAGAACAGATGAGTGTTTGTGTGCGGTATATTGTTGGTAAGGAAATAAATGTTTTTTTAGAACTGCCACGAAGTGATGCAAGGACCATTTCAAACAACCTTATTGAAAACCTACACAACTGGACTTAGATCTAACGAAGTGGCGAGGGAAAGGGAAAGGGATTGATGTTGCATAGATAAGGAGAGGCAAATCTAATTATGCACTCAGGTTACACAAATTCACAATTGTATGAGCACCTTTCAACATCTTACTCACTAATCTTTAAAAAGGAAAACATAATCTTAACAGACACATGTCGGGTAAAAGCGCAGTGTCGACCTTTTTAGCCGATGCATCAGAGTGTGAGGAGGAAAACGGGGCTGTCATATTTCAATGTGCCTCGAAACGACAGACTCTCCCAACACTCAGTGTTTCATTAGTACCCTGTTGGTTCATTATGAGCATATGTACGACGCACTAAATGATACTGTTGAGGAATCGTCTGGCAAGTCAGCTATTGATGTGTCAAGTTATTTGTGGTCAATGGAAATAATCGAGTTTATTGTGGAGGCATTTTGACCAAATATATATTGGCATTCATAAGGCCACTACATGTCTGTTAAGCCTGTGACTTGTTACGGCCGGGCTCACATTGAAGCTAACAACCTTGATATCCGCAGAGGTATACGAGCCAAATCCGTCTATTTTAAAAATATCTATGACAGGTCAGTGAGAATAGCTGTACGAAAAATTATTGTGCAGTGTATGTTTATGAACTTATAGTTTTGCTCCCCATAGCTTTACAGAGGAAAAAAGGTATATATAGATGAATTTATATAGATTTATCAATATATACTTCTTATTTCAAAATCATGTGGCACGACGGTTGTAAATATTTGAATCAGTTGCAGGCGTACTGATATATGTGAAAAAGAGTGCCGGACGAGATCGTTGAGGATCTGCTTGAGATATGTGGGCAGATCCGCCGTCTCGTCGGGAAGGCGGCACTTAGTAGTGTCGTCGAACTCCTGCCGAGACGTCACGCGTCAGCTGAAGAGCGGCGGCATGTCTTCCTGGTCGTCAATTCCCAGCGGATCAAGACGGCGGCAGTTGTGCCAACCAGGCACATTTCAAGCGACGGTGTACACCTCACGCACGAGGGTAATCGCGTTCTGCTCAGGTGTCTGTATCATGCAGTACCGGTAGTTAAGGAATATAACGAAACGGCCCTTTTCAGGGCCAATAAAACATTACGTCTAACAATAATGTCTTACAATTGTCAATCAAACACCACCAGTTTCCGTTCTATATTCTGTTAATTAAGTCAAGTTTTATTAGATTTGTTCATACAAAATGACATTAAATGGCGATTAATTGGAATATATCAAAAACACTGTCTTTCATATTAATTATTTGTATCCCCTTTTTATACAAAACGGACAAACGCGGACATCATACAATATATACGTCTTCAATAATAATTCACCATCCTATAAGTGCATTGGATGCAGCGGTCTTACATTTCTCACGACTTACATTTCTCACGCCGTAGTGTGAAATCTGTAAGATCTTGCAAATCTCACGGTCTGATAATTCTCACGCTACACCGGAATGGAATAGCTACGTGCACAGCTGAATGAATTGAAATTTAATTTCAATTTCAATTTCATGATAAAATCAAATAAATGCTATACTGTCCTATTTATAAAGACTTGCCTGTCGCTGAAATCGAAAATAGAAACATAGATGATTTTGATAAAGAAACACTCCTTACAACGTTTCCAAGCGTTCTTGCACGTATGCGAAAGAGTGGCCCCATCTCTTTTAGGAGCTGTATATAAAGAGAGCGAAACCCATTCCGAGCTCGAGCAAAAGAGCTTATTTGCAGGGAATGCAGTGCCATATAATTATGTTTTATCTTCATACGTTAGTTCGGTTATTTTGTCATACTGTTAAAATGGTAATAAGAACGATTCTCGCATCAAACACATACATGTTTACAACCGAAAGTAGATAGATACTCATCAATATTAAGCGTTACTAAAGAAGCTTACATTCAAGATAATGCCAGTGTTAACGAGTTTTTTTTATTTTCTCAGGGATGAAAATGACCGCCTGTTTCCCGGAATAAGCATGTTAATACTCATTTTCTGGGTTGAGCTTGAGCCAAAAGCCTGGGAGCTTGAGCCAAAGCGTGGCGGCTGAGCCAATACGCTGCATGATAATGAACTCAAATCTAAAGTTAGCTTTTGCCACTGATTAAAGAGTAGGTCTTCGGTGGAAACTTACCAACTATATAAACGAATAATGTTTTACTCTCATAAAAACAACGTATAAAAGCATTAAATCCTGTGTTACAGTGAATTCAGAATTGTAAAATTGTTTCCAAAGTAGTATACACGTAGGTATCAGACAGGGGGAGCCAGTCTCCTCTATTGTTTTCCTTGTTTCTAAACGATTTGTACTACTAGTAATGTTTTGCAAGTAAAAACGTAGTCAGTACTGTACATTTACCTTCTACGGGCCGTATTCAATTTTCATCCTTCTTTATCTTGGTGATACACAAACTACATCAGCACTGGGGATGGGAGACGGGGGAGAGATATTTGTATATATAGAACGAATGAAACTTAATTCATGACAAAATGTCGGGTTGATAATATTCCTAAAATTGTGCTAAATGCATTCTCATATTTCGGTGCCAAAAGCGTACACAGTATGACCCCACAGCACCTACATGCTGTATAAAGCTGCACTCTCAGAGATATACCATTTTTACGACTTTTTTAATTTTTTGTCTTGGAAAGAGCAGATTTTTGCATGAATATCTGCAAGCCAATGATATAAGATGACAAAAAATCAGATCGTAGATTTTAATATTTCCGTTCGGAAATTTAGGTTTTAAGGCATAAACCCTTAGTAAAGGTTTAAGAAAAATGCAAATCATATGTTTTTTAACTTAAATATAAAAATCTGCGAACAAATTTTTTGTCAGCAGTCTTACATGACTGGTTGTCATGGATTTTCGCAAAGATTGGCTCGTTCCAAGACAAAAAATAAAAAAGTTGTCAAAACGTTCAATCTGTGAGAGTGCAGCTTCAAGGAATAATTTAGAAGTCGCTAGAGTGAGGTCTGCTTTCATTATTGAATGAAGTACAAAAACGATGCTGTGTTACAATGATTGGTGATATCTTTAGCGTTACAACAGGGAGGAAAAGAATTGTGGACATTCGGAACACCTCGGTCATTTCCATCTAAAACAACCTCGGATCATGAGAAGTAGTTCGTAAAACTTTAAATAATAGTATAAAGTAATTAAAGTGTTTTAACGTGTATTTTGTATCATTTAGTTTAAATTGATTGTCAGTGAAGTGTACTATTGCATAAATAATTAAGATTACCAAGTGTTAATCATTAGGTTTATCTGCTAAATTCAAATTACTACGCGATCTACTTGCAGCGTAGTTAAATGTAAACATTTAACAAATTTAACATTGTAAACCGTCCATATACATCCGAGGTTGTTTTCGATTGAAATTGGCCAAGATGTCCCGATTTGAGTTGTGATTCATCAGGGTTTGTGTACTTATTTGAACTATTTGCCGTGTGTGATGTTACTCACGTATTAAATAATAACTTAAGTACCATGCGTCCTATCTAAAGAGGCCTCTTCAGTTAATATTGTATCTTGATCTTAAAATCATTAATTTCCTTAATGGAATGTTTAACTTTAAAAATAAAACACTATTTCAAAGCATTATTAGTCTTCACAAGAACTATGGCAATCCCAAATTGTATGTAATTATAACATCCAATTTGGGATTGCCATAGTTTTTATGATAGTTAGATGCCATGAATTAAAATCTTAATGATTAAGAATCGGCGGAGTGAGCTTAGCGAACGATCTTAGATATAATTCAAGTCAACTGACTTAGAATACAACCTCATTGACTGATACAGTGTAATCGCTAAATCTGACGCAGAGAGTGTGTATCGATTGAGTGGCAGTGGGCGGACCCTTTAAATACCCGAAAGTTGAAATTCTTAATGACTAAATCTAACAATTAATTAATGCTTTACTGCAATTGCATTGGCTAAAAAAGTAGGTTGTATTCTAGACTTATGTTAATCAATTGGGGAAAAAGGTCGATGCTTTTATAATACGGTCCCAGATTGAACTAAGAACAACTTAAAACGATCTCTTGATAAAAGCCCTTCGAAGAACAAACACAAAAGAAATGAGTTAAGATTTTTATGTTTTATTTTGTAATAATTTAACAACAATAAATAGATGAACAGCCATTGTTGAGTGTGATAACACCGTGGATCGAGATTTCTTTGGAAGCTGGCTGGACTGGATATTAATATCACAGATATCTGCAATAAATAAACACGAGTGCGAAATGTAAGAAAATAAGTAGTATTTTGTAATAAAATGTAAGATGAATATAAGCAATATATGGTAGAACATTTTCAGAGCGGACGTCTTCGATTTAAGTATTAAAAAGTAAATGTTTTTATATTTCTTCTTTGTTTATTTTACTCTCTTTTTATCGAGTTATTTACAAAAATGTGTAGTTATGCTGCAAATAAAAAATCTTGAAGTGTACATGTTATGCTTCCTCATCAATAACATGGAATGGAAAGTCAGCTGTACATATTCATGTCCAAGCCATTAAGTAGGGAATTTATAGCGCAATTTGATGGAATTAACAAAGGTGTCATACCATGATGCGAGGGAGTTTAACCCTCGAGTGTAGAGTTGACGAGGATGATCTGGTCCTGGGTGCCGGAGTTGCCGGAGAGCAGAGGGAACAGCACAGCCAGACCCAGCAGGGGAACTGGAAAAAAAAATATGATAATATTACTTTAAATAATAAAGAAGTCTTAAGAATGTGATTCTTTTTAGTTTGTTTTTCATTCAGTGACAACAATGGAACACCAATCAGTTAGAATGCAAACAATGAATAATATCTACTCACGGAAAGATCCAATGCCACTTCCGGAGCCTCCGGCTGCGGGGAGGGGCACGAAGGCAGCGCTCTGCCCAACACCAAATGAAGCGCCACCGTATCCGTAGCTTGAGTCAGATCCGTATCCGGACCCATAACCAGAACCGTATGATGCACCACCTCCCATGCCGTAGCCAGACCCGGAACCGTAACCAGAACCGTATGCAGCACCACCGCCCATGCCGTAGCCAGACCCGGCACCGTAACCAGAACCGTACGAATCCCCACCGTAGCCGCCAAGTCCACCGTGACCGCCGCTGATACTTGAAATACCGCCACCCATGCCGCCAAAGCCACCACCCATGCTCCAGCCGTCATCATTTCCCCAGTCGTCGTTGCCCCAGTTGTTGAACTCGTCGGCGAAAGAAATTCCGACGACGGCGGAAAGTGCCAAAGCAACGAAAGCTGTGATCTTCATGATGGAGCTGAAAGTAAGTTAACATGACATAATAAATAAATTAATTTATTTCTGAGTAGGTTATAGTTTATTCTTCACATGAAACATTGTGATTGATAACGATTTTATAAATTTAATAAAATAAAACGTTTGAACGTCAGATCGATCAAATTCGTGTTTGGTGTTTTCAAGAACTCAAAATTTAATTGGTAAAAATGTTCACACGAGGGAACGGTTTTGGACAATAAATACAAAAATAAAAATAAACATGGTGTAATTGCTTAATTAATTAAATATAAACGTGTCTGTTTATCGTTTTCATCAGTAGTTTAATACTCATCAATTTGCATATTTATAGATTTTGAGTGAACGTTGACTAAAATATTGTAAAAATTAAAAAAAAATAGCTTTAAAATGTACTGTGCAAAACTTTATAAATGATTGTTATAGTAAAATTATAATTATTTTACACCACTATCTATTAGTCTACTTACTGTGTTGTTTGACTGTCTAGGAAGATGTGACGATATGAGGGGACGACGGGGGTTAAATAGTTGTGAAGATGAGGCGGGGTTTTACTTCAGGTTAGATAATGGGGACCCAGACAGTCACGTGACTTCCGGGTAGGGCAGGTTGACAGGACTCGCCGCGTCCGCCTGTCAACAAATGTGAAGTGTACAGAAGATATTGGACTGTGATAATATTTAATTTAACTAACTGTTTGAAAATTTTAATTATATAAAACAACACATTTAATATACATAATATTCAAATATTCAGAATAATGAATTATTGGAACGCTTTACATATACACAATTGATGTTGACTGTTGTTTTTCGTTCGCTTTCCAGATCAGTTGTTTTTCGTTCGCTTTCCAGATCAAATATATTTATTTTCAATATATCGATCAAAAATCATTATAGTTTGAGCTATAGCCTATACTGTGTTCATTCAAAAGGATAATTCCATATCACAAAAAGCATATATTCAGTGCATCCAATTTGCTTCCATTTATACATATTATTTGTTATGATGTCTATAGATATTTTCGAAACCAAAACACTTCAATTGCTGATTGTTTTTTTTTAAAAGGGTAATAGTATAGAACGTAAAATCATCATCATCATCATCATCAACATCATTATCATCATCATCATCATTATCATCATCACCACCACCACCACCACCATCATCATCATCATCATCATCATCATCACAACCACCACCACCACCACCACCCCCATCATCATCATCATCATCATCATCAACATCAACATCATCATCATCATTATCATCATCATCACCACCACCACCACCACCACCACCATCATCATCATCATCATCATCACAATCACCACCACCACCACCACCACCACCACCATCATCATCATCATTGCAAATAGGCTCACTCAATGTGTGTGGAATAAAAACCAATCTATCGAATGAACTTAAACAATTTACAAATTTGCGAAATTGTTATCATTTATTTCACTGCACCGAAAGAACGTTGCCAGAATAAGATATGATTAATTTTGAGAGTCACACCTTTTTATAGCAGACTAGAAAACAGAAACTCTTGAAAAAATCTAGAGGCATAGGTATTTTTTTAATTAAAAACAATATTATCAAATATTTAAATTGGTTGGAAATCAGTCTGCTTATATTATGTGAATAAAAGTAAAAAATATATGTCCATATATAAGACTTAATATTGGGTACTCTATATAACGCCATAGCTCTCTAAAGTATTTAATCATGATGAAATGCTTATTTTCGAAAAAAAAATCAGGTTTATTTCACCTATAACTCCAGTAGCAGTCGATTAAATATAAAAATTGTAAAGCCCCCAGTCCATCGGACAACATATGCAACGAATTTATAAAGTGAACTAAAATTGTTTTCGAACCCATTTATGTGCATTTCTTCAATTGCATCTCATATACTGCATATTTCTCCAAATCTTTGGCATTATACAATTTACAAAGAAAGAGGATCATCAAACACCCTTGCACACCATCGGCAAATATTTCTAAGTTGTCAAAGTAAATTGTTTAAAGCTGTACTGAACGATTAACACTTTCAGATAAGTATATAACATATGTATATTTTTGTTATGGGATTAAACAAATGCCCATATACAAACCTATCCTGGTCGTTTGTTGATTACTTACTAGCTAGGGATGTGAGTCATAAAAGACTATATATTTGACCATTAAGCAGGTTTCAGTGAAAAAAACTCTCTACCTGTGATTATAATTTCACTCTGCGAATTTTAACTGTACATTTAAGCTTACAGAAACAAACACTATCCGTAGGATACTTTGATTTAAAACGTTATTTTGACACGATTCCTATAATGGAGTTATTCCAGAAAATAATTTCATTAGGAAAAGACGGCAAGATACTAAGGAGTGTGCGTAATATGCACTTCTAACATCAAATATTGTGTCTAACCTAATAGAAACACATCTGCGACCTTTGCTTGTAATATTGGACTTCGCCAAGGTGAAAACCTTTTACCGGTCCTTTTTTATTACTATCTCAATGATTTGTGTGACTTTCTAGGCATTTAAAATGATGACGGCGTAACTGTTGATTATTTAGGGGACAATTTAAATATTACTTAAAAATCTGAGTATAGTTGTACGCAGACAATATAAGTATACTGGCCAGAAGATATTTAACAGACAAAATTTCAGAAACGGTTTCAATGCCTATTGTCAACATCTGGAAGCATCTGGAGCCTTTTCGATAAAGATGTTATCTGATTTAATAAGTCGTAAATTGAAATTATCGTTATGTCATAGTCTTAATATCTAGATACATATTTTTGTGAATTGACCTTTGACAAACATTAAAATGGATCATTTTTGACGTTAAGTCAGATTTAAAATAATTTAAATACGACTAAAATTCTTGATCAAAACGGGTACCAATTAAAAGTGAATAAAACAAAAGGCATGGTGGATTTACCCTTGACAATGAGGAACCCGAGGAAATTGTGGATAACAATGGTCCGATTGCAAAAAAAAATACATTAAGATTTGTTTGGAAAATAACTAAATGAAAAAGTACACCTGCACAAATATGTGTATGGAGAACATTGTTGAGAATGCTGCAAAGTAAACTTAATTTCAAATGGCTTATTTATATCAAAGGCATTTTGTTTATTCCACTGGTAAATCATATTTGTTCAAAATCAATTCAATGTAAATGGTAAGAACGAAATATTATTTCAAAAACACTGAAAGACCAAAATTTTCAGGTCTAGCAGGGGAAAATAAGTTTGTATAATAAGGAAGATTTGACGGACGTTTTAAACAAGAAACTGTGCTAGAACATCATTTCACTATACTTCTCTTTAATTTTATATAAATTAGGAAGCTGTACCTTTAAATTCCAAAATACACGATCACTAAACGCCAGCTCCGACATTTATCGGTTTCGCCAAGAAATGAGCTGTCGAAAAGTAGCTGAGCTACTTGGTGCAGCTATGCCTCGTGTTTACTTCTGCATACGTGAATTTGATTTATATTTTATTTGCTAATTTTATTAATTGGACATATTTCGAAAATCAGATAATGTGGTACAGTGTAAGAACACTTTTACTGCAGCTTGGCTACGATTTTGTTTCAATAGTGTGCGAACTGTGGTGCCAGCAGCTTTGCTTCCGAATCTGACTTGTTCATATTTTGAGGTCAACTAGCATTTCAAGTACACTTCGTTGCCACACACCGTAAGAACGTTCTGGGGCATGCAAATATAACTGTTATGTTTAGTACTTACGCCGGAGCATATAAGCACTTCTATAAAAAAGGAAATATGCACATAATAATAAAAGAGGTGGCGCTGTGGCTCTAGTGATGGAGCTGTCGTGTGGTGGTGGCGCTGTCGAATATGTTTTTTTTTGCGCCCGAAGTAACATAAAGGTTTTGACTTGTTACATGTATCTTTTGTGAATATGTCACAGTTTACATTTAAGTAAAAGCATGTGAAAATTCAATATAATTACATGTTAACACAGGTATGAAGATGTGGGTTATTGGCGGCTTCACAACAGGATTGGAGTTCATCATTATACAAAACAAATATAATTAGTATTGTTAGTAAGGGGAATGTGGTTAGTTTAAGTAATATTATGTTTATAGAAAAACAAAGATTTTAACCAAAATTGCTGTTTTCCTTAATGTATCCGGGTTCCTACTATTTAAAACTTCACTAAAATTTAGGTCTTGAGTAAAAATGACAATGTATGTATTTTTTCTGATAGTATTTAAAAATGGACATGTAAGTAAATAGTGCATTTTGTCACCGATATCGTTAAGATTACAAAACGTACTCTTTCTTACTTGTTCATTGGAGCGTTATGTCTTAGAAAAAGCCACGCATCGATAAATACCCGTAGCATTTGTGGCATGCCTCCTAATTCATTATATTATAATATATTTCTGATATGGTTACCTATCATTTAATTAAAAAGTGTACAATTGTCTTTTAAGGCCTTCCAGGCGTTAAGTTGCCGTGCAGTAGAGACACTAGCAAGACAATGATATGAGTACGGTTCTCTGCCAGTCCGACACTGGGGGTAGTTATAGTTACGTATAATGCCGAATTTTCTAAATTCAAAAAATAAATTCATTCCGCGATAAAAATGGCAACATCCAAATAAGATCAAGTTTCCTCAATTGTTCAATACACGCAATATTAAAATGATTGTTAATTCGTCGTTGTCAGTTTTCGAAATATGAACTGCTTACATTTAGACCAAAAAAAAGACCAAAAAAGAAGACAGCGGAGAGATTTAACTTAAATCATTTCATAAACATGCAAGTCCATGTTTTGATGTTAGGTTTCGATGTACTTAGAAAGACTGTGTGGTGCACTAGATATATTATATTTGAACGGTTTTGTGATTGTGTTTTTGCCATTTTAACTTTTGCCGCCGATGACGTAGTTTCAATTCTTTCCTCATTTTTTCCTCTTATCAGCGAAATTCACTGTTTTCGACTGAGGCCAACACCATGACGTATGGCCTATTAATTAACAGCATTATTTTTGTTGCCATTGTTTTAATTTATATTTTATCATAAATTATTTTAACTGGGTGGTGTTACTAAAAATCCTCAAATAAACTTAAGTACTTGACCCCCAGTAAAGTTCTTAATGGTAACGAGCTTAACTAGTGTATTTCATAAACCTTATTAACTTACTTGATTTTGATTTAACTTACGAAAAGTTAAGTGAGATAAATTAAGAAACCTTTAAAAGTCCAAAATCTCTTAAAAATGCAACCTTTACACAAACAAACTATAGCAAAATAAGAATAATGAGCTTAACTTAATACTGATATAATGATGTTTCTATTGCTAGATGTTATTTTGATATAGACCAATTCCAGAAATTCATACTTGTGTTTACATTTTTTAACGTTTTACCCCAAAAATCATGTTGAACAATATTTGATGTGCCTTAATATAAGGTATGCTATGATGCTGTATAGTATCTATAAAAAGGAGTTATTTTGGGGGGTTAAATGCTAAATCCAGATAAGATACAGACAAATTCCAGAAATTCATACTTTTGTTTACAATTTTTAACATTTTACCCCAAATATTGCATTTTGCACCGTTAGATTTTTCTATACCTTTTTTCCACACACAGCAGTTATCGAACAACACAAATATGCAAAAATCATTTCTGTGCATGTTTTTCCTTTATTTGCATTTTCAGCCACAGGACCACTGGACTATAAGGGACCTGAGATGTTTCGAGAAGTTGGGAATAAGTTAATATTGTATCTTTCCATAATTGCAACAATTTCCTTCATTTGTGTCACTGGTTATATTCCTCCGGTAGAAACTGTTATACTTAGTCTATATTCTACAATTAAGATATAGAAAATTGTTGAATAAAATACTCTTTCAAAGCATGAGGTTTTTTTCAAAGCATGAGGCTTTTACACTAAAGTAAAAATATTAAAAAAAATACTTAGGATGCATTTGAAATAGGATCCCAGATTAAAAATAGAACGAATTTCAATACAAACTACGATTTTTATGTTTTTATTTTGTAATAACTTAACAACAATAAATAGACCAGCGTGATGAAATTTTGGATCGAGGTTTCTTGGACGCTGGCTGGAATCGATAACTTTATCACAGATATCTGCAAAAGAAAACATACGAATGTGAAATGTAAGAAAATGATATATTTTTTATAATAAAACTCCACAGAATATTATAACATCACACATTTTGAGATTGTATGTCTTCAATTTAAGTATTTAAAAGTGAATGCTTAAATATGTCTCCGTTGCTTTTCCACTTTAAATTCTTGTTATCTAGTAACTTAAATCTACCAATGTATTTTCATGCTGCACATAAAACATCATATGTTTTAGTTATGCTTCTTCATCAAGGACATGGCATTTTTGCTGTATATAAATATTCAAGTCTTTTAAGATTTAAGCGCTTCGGAGGATGAGGATATCTCTAGCAAGATTCGAAGTGTGAGTGTATGGGGGTGCAACGACTGAAAAAAAAAGTTCAAGGGTAGTGTGGTAGCAGAGAGTTTGGGGCGTGCAACGAATAAAAAAATATCATAAGATACATACTCAAATAAGAGGTTGTTTAACCCTCGAGTGTCGAGTTGACGAGGATAATCTGGTCCTGGGTGCCGGAGTTGCCGGAAAGCAGAGGGAACAGCACAGCCAGCGCAAGCAGGGGCACTAGAAACATTAAATGGCTTGATTAATTTAAAGAATAAGATATGATATGTATGAATTAATCAATTAACAGGCTGTAAAAATGACTTATAAAGAAAGAACATGTTTAAATAAGGATTTACTTTAGCATTTTTAAAACATGTCCATGAGCATGCTATCGAAAAGATAACTACGCGACGAAAATGCATGACGCGTAACAAATTACGAAAATCAAATTTAAATCTGACAAATTCCGACCATACAAACAATTCATAAATGGGCATTTTAAATTTCTGGCGTCGGTGGAACTGATCTATTTTAGATGTATTGGTACTTGTGACTTAAACTAGAACTAAAACTTAAACAGGATATTCCGTTTGGAATTAAATTTTTCAAAATGCGTTTCATTTTTTTCTCGCTTTATTTTGCAATTTACATTCGACTTTAGCATTGATAATGTTATCGAACGTACAGTACATTAAGTGTATGACTTATTTGCATTTATGAGATGTATAGAAGAATTTTTGCTTAGTTAACAAATGACCAAATACGAAAGCAATTACCATTTCAAGGACATGAATTTTCCCTGTTAGTCATATGCGACTAAAATAGTACACCAAAAAGTTAGATGCAGACATTTTATTATATCTACTCACGGAGAGATCCAATGCCACTTCCCGAGCCGCCGGCGGCAGGGACAGGCACGAAGGCAGCGCTGTGGCCGACACCGAGTGAAGCACCTCCGTATCCGTAACTGGAGCCAGATCCGTATCCGGAACCATAACCAGAACCGTACGATGCGCCGCCGCCGATGCCGTAGCCAGATCCTGCACCGTAACCAGAACCGTATGAATCCCCGCCATAGCCGCCGATACTTGAAATTCCGCCACCATAGCCGCCATATCCGCCACCCATGCCCCAGCTGTCATCATTTCCCCACTCGTCGGCGAGAGCAATTCCGACGACGGCGGACAGGGCGACGGCAACGAAAGCTGTGATCTTCATGGTCGAGCTGCAAGTGAGTTGACATTTTAATGATTTTCAAAATAGTTCCTAAAGTGGAATTAGTTTATCTTGCGCATGAACGATTGCGAGTTTTAACTTTGCTATACACTTTAAGTGACACTCGTATTTAAAATCAATGCATGCACATGTCTAACAAACATACATTATGAGTGATAAACCTATAACTACTTACTGAATAATGCATTTATGGGAAATATTAATTAAGGTTATAACCGTGTATTTAATAGCTAAAATATTTATATTCATTAACTTTCGTCTCATAAGGTAGAAATATTGCACCTTTCTTTCTAATTAAACAAACTAAATCATTCATAAGAACCATTTCATCCTTTTCGGTAAATTAAAACTATTGCATTAATTGCGAAACATCTTATATCGAAGTTAGAGTGCATCTTTAATAAAATGAAATATTTGAACCTCAGATTGATTTTAAAATCACATTCGTGTTTGATATTTTCAAAAACTCAAAATTAAATATCCGTGAAAGAATCGAAATCGGTTAAAATACACTTAATTTAATCAACTGAACAGACAGGATGCTTTTGCAACAATACGTGTGGTTTTAACGCGTTCATCAGAATTTAAAATTTTAACTGATAACAATGAAATATTGCGAGTAACAAAATGTAGAGAGCAAATCTTTGTAAATGACGTTTGCTTTCCATGAATAAATTTTATGAAAAAGAAAAAAAACATTTTCTTTTTAATTTAATTTAATTTTGAAAATTTAAACCCAGAAACACCAGTATCATTATAGTACACTTACTGCGCTGTTTGGTAGACTGCCTAGGTGAGGGGACGACGGGAATTAAATAGTACGCAAAGTGGGGCGGGTTTTACCTCACGTTAGGTAACGGAGGCCCAGACACTCACGTGACTTGAGGGCTCGGGACAGGTTGACAGGATTTGATTGGGTCCGCCTGTCACCAAAATGCAATTTATGTGTGAAGTTAACTGTAATATTCAAAATTTAATGAAATTGACTGCTTGAAAGGGAGTATTCAAATATATAACTAAAACTGTAATTTTCAAGCAGATATTAGAACGCATTTAATATACATACTGTTCATAATAAAAGTTAATTGCTAAGTCTATTGAATATTGATTTTTAAATAGCAACGAAAGCAATAACTTTAGAATTAAACAAGAGGGCCCTGAAGGTCCTGTATCGCTCACCTGATCCAATTCAACTGTGAAATAAGTGTTTTCAGGGCGAGGGCAATTGTGACAGGGGGTTAGATCCTTCCTAGTGACCAAGTTGTTTTTTTTAATATCACGGATGATTTTTTTAATATCACGGATGACCCAGTTGCAAACCTTAGCTTGCTGCAATAAGTACATTCTGACCAGGTTTCATATAGATAAAGTAGAAAATATGGCCTTAACAGTGTTTTAATAATGTTTTCTATGATTTGACTTCGTGACATAGTTTATGAACTCATGTTACCCAGTTTCAAACTTGACATAGACTTCATAAACACAAACATTCTGACATAGTTTCATGGTGATCAAAGAGAGAATGTAACCTCTACTGTGTTTACAATGTTTTTCTATGATTTGACCTAGTGGCCTGGTTTTTGACCTCTGATTGCCCAGTTTCAAACTCTACCTAAAGATCAACAAGAATAACATTCTGATCAAGTTCCATAAACATATGTCATAAATGTGGCCTCTAGAGTGTTAACATGCTTTTTTATTATTTGACCTAGTGACCTAGTTTTTGACCGCATATGACCCAGATTCGAACTTGACCTAGAGCTAATCAATATGAACATTCTGACTAAGTTTCATGAACATACAGTCATAAATGTGACCTCTAGAGTGCTAACAAGCTTTTTCTTTAATTTGACTTAATGACCTAGTTTTTTACCAACATGACCCGGATTCAAACATGACTTAGAGATTATAAATATAAACATTCTGACCAATCTTCATGAAGATACAGTTATAAATGTGACCTCTAGAATGTCAACAAGCTTTTCCTAAAATTTGACCTGGTGACCTAGCTTTTTACCGCATATGACCCAGATTCGAACTTGGCCTAGAGCTAATCAATATATACATTCTGACTTAGTTTTATGAATATACAGTCATAAATGTGACCTCTAGAGTGTTATCAAGCTTTTCATTCAATTTGACCTGGTGACCTAGTTTTTGACCGCACATAATCCAGATTCGAACTTGACCTAGAGATTATTAATATAAACATTCTGACCAAGTTTCCTGAAGATACAGTTATAAATGTGTATAATCTCTACAGTGTTAACAAACTTTTCCTTTAATTTGACCTGGTGACCTAGTTTTTAACCCCAGATGGCCCAAAATCTAACTCTATCATGGGGAAAAAAGTTTGTCTAATAAGGAAGATTTCACGGACGTTTTAAACAAGAAACTGCGCTAGCACATCATTTGATTATGCTTCCCTTTGATATTTAAATTAGAAACTGTAACTTTAAATTCGCAATACATGGTCACTTAACACCAACCTCACCACTTATCAGTGGTGCAAACAAATGAGCTGTCGACACTTCCGTGGTGCAGCTGTGCCACGTGTTTACTTCTTCACACGTGACTTTGATTTGTATTTTATTTGATTTTTTTTTATTGGACATATTTCTAAAATCGGAAACGTTTAATGTGGTGACGTTTAAGAACACTTTTACTATAGATTGACTTGCATTTCAAGTAAACTTCTTTGCTTACACACACCGTAAGAACATCCTGGCGCATGCAAATGTAACACAACTAATAAGCACTTCTTAGAAAGTAAATAATAAAAGTGGTGGCGCTGTTGTTCTAGTGATGGAGCTGTCGTGTATGTTTTGCGTCCGAAGTAACATAAAGGTTTTAACTTGTAACATATATCCATTGTGAAAACGGTGTTCATACGAGCGGTGTGTCTTAGTCAAAGCCATGCACCGATAAATTCCCGTAGAATGTGTATCATGCCTCCTAATTCATTAACTTATACTATTTTCCTTATATGGCTACCTATCATATAATCAAAAAGTGTGCATTCGTCCTTGAAGGCCTTCCATGCGTTAAGTTGCCGTGTAATAGAGACACTAGCAAGACAATGATAGGAGTACGGTTCTCTGCCAGTCCGACACTGGCGATAGTTATAGTTACGAATAAACATGCCGAGATTTCCAAATTAAAAATAATATATTCCACAATAAAAATTTCAACATCAAAATATGATCAAATTTCCTTAACTATTCTATACACGAAATATAAAAACGATTGTTTATTCGTCGAAGTCAGTTTTCTAAATATTATGTTAAGTACTTATATGTAGACATATTTTCCTAACACGTGCCGGCTACTTTTATTGTTCCGGCCGTCGGAACCAGATTTAACTTGAGTCAACTCAACTCAACTCAATATTCTTTTATTATATCACAGTTTACATTTAAGTAAAAGCATGTGAAAACGCAATATATATATGTTAACACAGGTATAAATATGTGGGTTAATGGCGGCTACACAACAGGTTTAGAGTTTATCATTATACAAAACAAATATAATTAGTAAGTAAGGGGAATGTGGTTAGTTTAAATATTATTATTATTTATTTATTTATAACAAAACTAATTCATTTATTTGACGTAGGATACAATATGATCGGTATAGTTATGAGATATCAAATGAAAAACTATAAAATACATGATCAGATTCGTTTAAAGTGATTAACTAAGATTTTAACAAAAATTGCTGTTTTCCTTAAGGTATCCGGGTTCATACAATTTAAAACTTCACTAAAGTGTAAGACACTAGGTCTTGAGTAAAAACGACTACTTATGTATTGTTTTCTGGTAGGATTAAAAAATGGACATGTAAGTAAATAGTGCAGTTCGTCACCGATATCGTTTAGATTACAAAACGTACACTTTCTATTGACATGTGGTACAGCATTCTGTCTCCATCTACCGACTTCGATAGGGAATTTATGATTACTAGTGCGGAAATGCAAGAATGTAAAACGTAGAGATTTGGGTAAAATATTAAGGTACTTCTCAAATTTAATATCAGACTTAAACAGAGAATACATTTTACCCTTAGACGAAAGATTAAATTGTTCAAAACAGTTTTGCTGAAATTGGTCTACAAGGTTAGATTTCACAAGTTTACTGATATGTTTTACAGGTACTCTTGTTTGGTTATGCCAAACGTATGAATAACCCGTTGAATCAAGTATTGACTTGATGTAACTGGTCCAGGCTGAATTATTACTATGTAAAATGCCTTTATATATCAAAAAACTTATTTTCGAGTCATGGGATGAAACGAGTTTACTCCAGTAACTAATCATTCTGGTTTTAACTATGGTGTTAAGGGGGTATCTACCCAGTTCCGAGTAGAGCATGTACCGTGGAGTACTTTTTCTAGTATATGTAATCCGTCGCAAAAAATTACAGTGAAGTTGCTCCAACAGATCAAGGTTTTCAAAACCCCAGACTTCACAACCGTACGTTAGAATCGGGACAATGGTAGAATCAAAAAGCTTCAGTTGTATGTCCAAAGGCAAGTCTAGGTTATTAATTCTAAGAAATAGAGCATACATTGCTTTGTTAGCCTGGCTTATTAAATATTTACGGCAGTATAAAAAGCTACCGGTGGACGAGAAATATACACCTAGGTATTTGTATTCCTTGACTATCTCTAGCGCTTGGTTAGCAATGCTAAAGTTAAATTTCTTTAGATTTCTGGCACCAAAGACAATTATTTTAGTCTTTGAGAGGTTAATATTAAGTTTCCATTGCACACAGTAGTCTTGGAAACAGTTAAGACCTTTTTGAAAATCACGTTCATTGTCTGCAAAAAGTACAGTGTCATCAGCATTCAAGAGAATAAGTAACTGTAGGTACATAATTGTCTCATTAGCATCTACTTCTATAGAAACACTAGAACATGTTCTTTTAAGGAATTCTTCTAAATCGTTTAGGTAAATAGAAAATAAAATCGGAGAAAGATTTTCTCCCTGACGAACTCCACACAAGCTTGGGAACATAGGAGACAGATGCCCATTGATGGAAACGCATGATTTTATATCATTATACATATTTTTTATGACTGTGAGGATTTTACCTTGTAGGCCAGTTTGCATTAGCTTATGCCACAGGCCAGCTCGCCAGACAGAGTCAAATGCGGCAGAAAAATCAATAAATGAGCAAAACAGTTTCTTTTTCTGGGCCCTTAGATTACTTATAAGGAAATGCAATGTAAGAATATGATCGCAGGTTGAATAATTTGCGCGAAATCCGGCTTGGTTCTCGTTTAATAAGTTATTATTATAGAGGAATGTGTTGATGCGTTCATTAAGGATAGACGTGAATAATTTGCCTAAACAACTAAGAATGGTAATCGGCCTATAATTTTGGGGGTCGGTAGGAGAACCCTTGTTTTTAAAAATTGGATTTATTGTCCCGATTAGCCATGCATCCGGGAGAATACCAGTTTCAAGAATTATATTGAAAAGTGTACAGAAGGTTGGCACCATATCGGCGCGCGAGGCTTTAAAATATTCATTGATAATATTATCAAACTGCGACGATGTTTTACCATTCTTACTTTTCAGTATCATTTTGTTAATTTCGTCATGTTCTATTGGCCTATTTAACAGATCGGTTTCGGCGCTAGAGAAGCTCGGGTGGTTATTATCCGATATATGATCATTCGCGTCAACGACGTCATTGATTTTTTTGAAATAATGAAAAAAATCGTCTATAGGGGGTGACTCATGTTTAGATACGTTGGTAACCTTGTTCAAGTGGTTCCAGTAATCTTTAGGATGTTTTGAATGGAGTTCTCGAAGTTTGTATTCTGCTGTATGCTTGTGTTTTGCGACATACGTATTCATTGTAACTTTATAATGCTTACTCGCAGTATGTAATTTTTCTTTGTTCGAAGTCGATTTATTCATATTATAAGCTTTCCGTGCTTTATTGTATAGCGACCGCGCCTTCTTGCACTGTAGGCCGAACCACGGCCTTTTCGTGCTATATGTATACTTTGTTGGATAGGTGTTATTACTTATTTTTTGAGAGAATGTTTTAAAAGCCGATTCTTTGAACAGATTAGCAATATCTTCAGTAATTGTATTGAGCAATAATCGCGTATTTGACCGTGGGGGATTACGCAACCGGTTATCAATAGATTCTTTGTCGGTACTGTTCAGGTTGAACACGAATTCCTCGTGTTTTTCCTGCTGCCATTTAGGATGACGGGTTGGATTTCGCGAGCTAGAGGTAATGTTTACATTTGTTTGTGTATTGGAAATATCGATAGTGACAATTGTTGACAGTAAGCTATGACCATCCGAAAAAAGTGGATCGACTTCAATTATTTCGAAGTCATTCACCGAACAGAGTAAATGAGATGATGCAATACTATAATCGATAACAGAACTATTACGAAATGTGTAATATCCAGAGTGGGCATCGTTACCAAGACGTCCATTTAATAAAAAAAGATTGTTGGACTTACATATATTTAACAACTTATATCCGTGGTTGTTAATTTTACGACATTGTGAAGTGCGTGACAATGGCAGATTCAGGTCAGTTAAAACTCGTGATGTATTAAGAGAACTTAATGTTTCTTCGTCTAATCTGAAGTGCTTTGATAGAAAATCATCAAAATCTTCAAAATCGGGCATATTAGATGTGTATGCATTACAGTCTCCTGTCAGGAAAATCTTTTTGTATGTTATACACTTGTCAGAGACATCATTTTGAAATTCTGAAAATTCGTCTTCGTTAAAAAATCTAGACTGATCGGGTGGGACATAGATGTTGCCTATTATTATACAATCGTTATTTGATAAGCTTAACTTTAGCCAATGAACATATTCATTATTAGATTGGATAATTTCCACTTTATGATTTAAACTATTGTGAACAAAGAAACCGAGACCCCCGGATTTCCGGAGATACTTTTGTGACCTTGGTTTAGAATAAAAGTGATAATTATCCAAACTTATGATATCAAAATTGTCAATTTAAGTCTCCTGGACACAGAAAATATTAAAATTCTTAATTAGATCAACAAATTCTGGATAGTTAAGCCTTGTCTTTAGGCCACACACGTTGAGTGAACCAATATTTAAATCTAAAGCATCATAACAGAGGTCATTCGACAAATTATTATTTCTATTTTCAGGATGCTGTATACTACGAGAATCACTTTTCATCGTTTCGTTATGGGAATTAATCAAAGATTGGAATTCTTCAGAAGAGATATGGGCACAATGAAGTTTCGAAGATGAGCACGGGCGTGTTACACAAACGTCACAGAATGCCACACTCCCCGCGCAACCCTAGAGCTTGGAGCTCTCCGTATGAGGAATACTGTTAGGTTGAGCCAACTCGATATCGGGGGAGCCACTGGGGTTCGAACCGGAAGTGATACTTGGTGCTTTACTTTTGAGGCCCGTCTCCGTGGGGTTGGATACATGCGACGTGGACACTTTGCTCCCCTGTGTGTTCATGGCTGGATGGACATTAAGGAGATAGCCGGGGGCTGTAAGGACAGGACTTGTGCCGTCGCGAGGCATCGCACGTCTAGTAGTACCTCCCTGCGGGTCAAGGTCGACTTCGCATCCTGTTTCGTCGCCTGAACTGCTGTCCACATCGGATGTCACTCGTGAAGACTCCATCGGCGGTTTAGGGGTGGGCTGGGACGCATACGATGTCGCCAACCTGACTTGTCGCTGCACAGACTCGATCTTGAGGGCGGACAGACGCTCACCGACACGAGCAACATTGTTGGCATTCCTCGATCCACGAAGAATATCATACCAGCCAGGAAATAAATCACGAACGACATCTCCATTGACCTTAAGAGCGGCAGGAAAAAGCAATTGGACATTTCTAGGACCACATCTTTTCTGTGCGTCCTTAAAATCCGGCCAAAGCTGCTGCCTGGCAGTGCGAATTTCAAGCGGGTAGTCCCGTATGACACTGTAGGGGGAGCCCTTGAGTTTCCCAACGTTGCTCATAATAAAATTGACATCACAGAGGTCTGAAAATGTTACAAGCACACCTCTTGGGCGAGATCCCGGGCCACCACGCCGGCGGCCGATTCTGTTCGCCTGCACTATTCCGATTTTAGAAACGTCCTCAAACAATCGTTCACTAAGGAACTTACGGATGGTGTCAACACAGTTCTCGGCCCCGTTTGGGTCGGCAATGCCATTGAAAATTAAGTTCCCTTTCAACATCCTGGCCTCGTTATCTATACTTTTGTACTCCAAAAGGCGAAGGCGGCTCTCAATGACATCGGTGGTAGCCTTTGTGTGAAACAAACATTGCTCAATATTATCCAATTTATTGTGAATTGGACTTGTGTAAGTGATAAGGTCAAATAAACAGTCGAGTTTGTTGTCCAACGACATACAAGTAAACTCCCTACGCGGTGGTGCCGTCTCAGGGAATACAGATGGGGTGCCACGTCCACCATGATGACCACGCTGGCCATCATACTGGCCGATATCCGGACACGTGTCCGGACATGATGAAGCACTTGTCCCTCTACGTTTGCGCTTCTTTTCACTTTGCCACAAAGGAGAAAACCTGTTAGAAGTGCTGGCCATTGTGTTATAAATCCACACACAAAAAAAACTAGAATAATCCTGTTGTACACTAAGTAATTAAAAATTGCTTAGAGCAAAAAGCACGTGCCCGCCATTAACCAAGGGCGATAATCAGTTCATAATCATGCAAGTTCATATTTTGTTTGTTATGTTTACATGTACTTAGAAAGAATGCCTGGTGCAATAGTTTTATTATATTTGAACTGTTTCCGGCTTGTGTGCTTGCCATTTAAGCGTTTGCCGCCGATGACGAAGTTTCGATATTTTTCATAGATTTATCCTCACATTAGCGAAATTCACTGTTTTAGACTGAGGCCAACGCCATGACGTCATGTATGGCCTTTTAATTTACAGCATTATTTATGTTGCCATTGTTTTAATTTATAATATGTCAGAATTATTTTATCTGTGTGGTGTTACAAAAGATCTTAAGATATAACTTAAGTTCTTAATGGTAATGAGCTTAATAAGCGTATTACATAAACCTCATTTACTTTCTTAAGTTTCATATAACTTACGAACAGTTAATTAAGAAAAAAAATCAGAAACCGTTTAGAGTCCAAAATCTCTTAAAAATGCAACCATTACACATACAACTATAAAAAAAAACAAGAATAATGAGCTTAACTTTATTACTGATATAAGGGACTTAAGATGTTTCGTGAAATTGAGAATAAGTTAATATTGTATCCTTCCATAATCTGCAATTAAATCTGCACTTTTACCGACTGAATGTTTTAACAATTTTTGTCATTTTTTGTCTTGGAACGAGAAAAACGTTGCGAAAATCCATGGAAACCAGTTATATAAGACTGCTGACAAAAAATCAGATCGCAGATTTTAATAATTACGTTAAATATTAATTAATTAACTAATTAGGCTTTAACACTGAAGTAAACATATTTTTTTAAAAATATCTTAGGACGTATTTGTAATACGATCCGAGATTAAACATAGAACGAATTTCAATACAAACTACGATTTTTATGTTTTATTTTGTAATAACTTAACAACAATAAATAGACCAGCGTGATGAAATCTTGGATCGAGGTTTTTTGGACGCTGGCTGGAATCGATAATTTTATCACAGATATCTGCAAAAGAAAACATACGAATGTAATATGAAGAAAAATCAGATGTTTTTATTTTATTATTAAATGTCTGAACACCAGAAGGAATATTAACAACACACGCATTGAGATTTAATGTCTTTAATTTAAGTATTTATACGTGATTTTTTTAAATATATAAGTAAAGTTATATTTCTTCATCAAGTACGTGGCATTATTGCTGCATACACATGTTAAAGTCTTTTAATGTCTTCAATTTAAGTATTTAAACGTGATTTTTTTAATATATATATATATATAAGTGTTCAAGTTTTATGTCTTCCTCAAGTTCATGGCATTATTGCTGTACATAAATGTTCATGTATTTTAAGACTAGTAGAGGTTCAAAGGATGAGGATATTTATAGCGCGATCACATACCATGATGAGAGGGTGTTTATAGCGCGATCACATACCATGATGAGAGGATATTTATAGCGCGATCACATACCATGATGAGAGGATATTTATAGCGCGATCACATACCATGATGAGAGGGTGTTTATAGCGCGATCACATACCATGATGAGAGGGTGTTTATAGCGCGATCACATACCATGATGAGAGGATATTTATAGCGCGATCACATACCATGATGAGAGGATATTTATAGCGCGATCACATACCATGATGAGAGGATATTTATAGCGCGATCACATACCATGATGAGAGGATATTTATAGCGCGATCACATACCATGATGAGAGGGTGTTTATAGCGCGATCACATACCATGATGAGAGGATATTTATAGCGCGATCACATACCATGATGAGAGGGTGTTTATAGCGCGATCACATACCATGATGAGAGGATATTTATAGCGCGATCACATACCATGATGAGAGGATATTTATAGCGCGATCACATACCATGATGAGAGGGTGTTTATAGCGCGATCACATACCATGATGAGAGGGTGTTTATAGCGCGATCACATACCATGATGAGAGGGTATTTATAGCGCGATCACATACCATGATGAGAGGGTTTTTATAGCGCGATCACATACCATGATGAGAGGGTGTTTATAGCACGATCACATACCATGATATGATGAGAGGATATTTATAGCGCGATCACATGATATGATGAGAGGATATTTATAGCGCGATCACATGATATGATGAGAGGATATTTATAGCGCGATCACATACCATGATGAGAGGATATTTATAGCGCGATCACATACCATGATGAGAGGATATTTATAGCGCGATCACATACCATGATGAGAGGATATTTATAGCGCGATCACATACCATGATGAGAGGATGTTTATAGCGCGATCACATACCATGATGAGAGGATATTTATAGCGCGATCACATACCATGATGAGAGGGTGTTTATAGCGCGATCACATACCATGCTGAGAGGATGTTTATAGCGCGATCACATACCATGATGAGAGGGTGTTTATAGCGCGATCACATACCATGATGAGAGGATATTTATAGCGCGATCACATACCATGATGAGAGGATATTTATAGCGCGATCACATACCATGATGAGAGGATATTTATAGCGCGATCACATACCATGATGAGAGGGTATTTATAGCGCGATCACATACCATGATGAGAGGGTGTTTATAGCGCGATCACATACCATGATGAGAGGATATTTATAGCGCGATCACATACCATGATGAGAGGGTATTTATAGCGCGATCACATACCATGATGAGAGGGTGTTTATAGCGCGATCACATACCATGATGAGAGGGTATTTATAGCGCGATCACAAACCATGATGAGAGGGTGTTTATAGCGCGATCACAAACCATGATGAGAGGGTGTTTATAGCGCGATCACATACCATGATGAGAGGGTGTTTATAGCGCGATCACAAACCATGATGAGAGGGTATTTATAGCGCGATCACATACCATGATGAGAGGGTGTTTATAGCGCGATCACATACCATGATGAGAGGATATTTATAGCGCGATCACATACCATGATGAGAGGGTATTTATAGCGCGATCACATACCATGATGAGAGGGTGTTTATAGCGCGATCACATACCATGATGAGAGGGTATTTATAGCGCGATCACAAACCATGATGAGAGGGTGTTTATAGCGCGATCACATACCATGATGAGAGGGTATTTATAGCGCGATCACAAACCATGATGAGAGGGTGTTTATAGCGCGATCACATACCATGATGAGAGGATATTTATAGCGCGATCACATACCATGATGAGAGGATATTTATAGCGCGATCACATACCATGATGAGAGGATATTTATAGCGCGATCACATACCATGATGAGAGGGTATTTATAGCGCGATCACATACCATGATGAGAGGATATTTATAGCGCGATCACAAACCATGATGAGAGGATGTTTATAGCGCGATCACATACCATGATGAGAGGATGTTTATCCCTCGAGTGTCGAATTGACGAGGATGATCTGGTCCTGGGTGCCGGAGTTGCCGGAGAGCAGAGGGAACAGCACAGCCAGCGCAAGCAGGGGCACTAGAAACATTCAAAGGCTTGATTAATTTAAAGAATAGAATGTTATATATATGAATTAATCAATAAATATGAATCTAGCAAAATCCGACCATATAACAAATAAAGAAATGGGCATTTCAAATGTTTACCATCGATGGAACTGATTTATTTTAAGATGTATTGGTACTAGTATCTAAACTAGAATTTCTTATGAAGTTAACTTTTCAAAATGAGTTTCAATTTTTCGCTTTGAACAAATTTTCAGTACAAAAGTGTATACATAATTCGCAAATGGAACACCAAAAAGTTAGATGCAGTCATTAAATTATATCTACTCACGGAGAGATCCAATGCCACTTCCGGAGCCGCCGGCGGCAGGGACAGGCACAAAGGCGGCGCTGTGACCGACACCGAGTGAAGCGCCTCCGTATCCGTAGCTGGAGCCAGATCCGTATCCGGAACCATAACCAGAACCGATCGATGCACCACCGCCCATGCCGTAGCCAGATCCGGCACCGTAACCAGAACCGTACGAATCCCCACCGTAGCCGCCGCCGATACTTGAAATTCCGCCACCATAGCCGCCATATCCGCCACCCATGCCCCAGCTGTCATCATTTCCCCACTCGTCGGCGAGAGCAATTCCGACGACGGCGGACAGGGCGACGGCAACGAAAGCTGTGATCTTCATGGTGGAGCTGCAAGTGGGTTGCCATGACATTATAATGATTTTCAAATAGTTTCTAAAGTGGAATTAGTTTATCGTGCGCATGAACGATTGCGAGTTTTAACTTTGCTATACACTTTAAGTGACACTCGTATTTAAAATCAATGCATGCACATGTCTAACAAACATACATTTGGAGTGATAAACCTATAACTACTTACTGAATAATGCATTTATGGGAAATATTAATTAAGGTTATAACCGTATATTTTATAAGAACCATTTCATCCTTTTCGGTAAATTAAAACTATTGCATTAATTGCGAAACATCTTATTTCGAAGTTAGAGTGCATCTTTAATAAAATGAAACCTTTGAACCTCAGATTGATTTTAAAATCACATTCGTGTTTGATATTTTCAAAAATTCAAAATTGAATGTCCGTGAGAAAAAATCGAAATCGGTAAAAATACACTTAATACAATCAACCGGGCAGACAGGATGCTTGTGCAACAATACGTCTGGTTTTAACGCGTTCATCAGAAGTTAAAATTTTAACTTAGAAAAATGAAATATTGCGAGTTACAAAATGTAGCGAGCAAATCTTTGTTAATGAAAGCTGCGGTTAATTTACGATCGAATTTCATGAAACTTCATTTTCTTTCTAATTAAATTTCGACAATTTAAACCCTGAAACAACAGTATCATTATAGTTCACTTACTGTGCTGTTTGGTAGACTGCCTAAATGAGGGGACGACGGGGGTTAAATAGTATGCGAAGTGGGGCGGGTTTTTCCTCACGTTAGATAACGGTAGCACAGACAGTCACGTGACGTTAGGGCTTGGGACAGGTTGACAGGGTGTTGATTGGGTCCGCCTGTCACCAATATGCAATTTATGTGTGAAGTTAACTGTAATATTCAAAATTTAATTTAATTGCCTGTTTGTAAGGGATTGTTAAAATATATCACTTAACTTTAACTTTCAAGCAGTGAATTATATATATAAAAGCTTCACATATACACGAACATTGCGCTGTAGGACCTTATTGTTCCCAGATCATATTCTTCACATGTCTGGGAATAATGGGATCCTATTCTTCACAGTTTTAGACTAGTTTTCAAAATATAATTGACCAAAATGGTGGTAAGCAAGAAATCATATTCTTCACAGATTTTGTCGATGAAATTGCTCTTTGATAAATTTGATATTAAAAATAATATAATAAAAAGAAATAAAAAAAAATAAAAAAAATAAAAATAATAATAATAATAATAACAGCAGCAGCAGCAACAGCAGCAGCAGTAGCAGCAGCAGCAACAACACATAATCTTAAACCTACGTCTTATACAACTACAATAAAACATATTCTTACAACAACAACAACAACAACAACACCAATTCACTAAAATTTTCTCTATATTTATCTTGGTCAGATTGTGTCCCCGAGGGTGAATTGTTACACTATCGTAAATGCTCGACCATATCAGGCAAGCTCGG
This sequence comes from Mya arenaria, assembly GCF_026914265.1. Classification (NCBI taxonomy): domain Eukaryota; kingdom Metazoa; phylum Mollusca; class Bivalvia; order Myida; family Myidae; genus Mya; species Mya arenaria. Next base: position 35,623,574 of record NC_069138.1, on the reverse strand, counting down.
AACAGAACTATCTTTAAACCAAAGCTCTTCTGGCACTGCGGTATTCACTGGTAGCCCGAAATTTAGCCGTTAAAAGCGTTGCAAATACTTTATCCAGTACATCTGTCTATGCCAACACAACTCACGGCAACAAACACATTGCCATCTACCTTTACTAGGTAACACCAACTATTACGGTGCCAACAAGAACCAATACTATTCCTACTTATACCACAAAATACCCGTACAGCAACATCATAAATAAAATATAAAAAAAATAAAACAACTATCTCTACAACAACCGCCACTGCGCCTACAACTGCAGCCAACTAATAGCAACAGCAACAACAACAACAACAACAAAAACAGAAACGACAACAACATAATCAACGATTATTTATGACTAGAATATATACGCATACATGTTTATCAACAAAATATATCTGCAATACTGGAAATAGCAATCTGTGACAAATGTGACTCAGTTGTAAAATTTACTTTGTTAAAAAATATGTGATTTCATGGTACATGAAAAACCGGCTTCGATCACAAATTTTCCAGGAGCTGTGAAGAATAGGATCCTATTTTTCCCAGGTGGGAAGAATATGATCTGGGAAAAATAAGGTCTTACATTGCGCATTCAATTCTTGTTTTATAGTGTTTCTATTTGATTGATGACTGGTATTTTTTCGATCGCTTTTCCTAATAATTTTATTGATTTTCAATATATCGATCTGAAATATTTATCATTTACGCTAAATCATCATCATCGTCGTCGTCGTCGTCGTCGTCGTCGTCGTCATCGACGTCGTCGTTTTCGTTCTTATCGCCGTCGTTGTCGTCGTCATCGTCACCACCAACATCATCATCAGCAGCAGCAGCAGCAGCAGCAGCAAAAGTTTTCAACATTTACACCTAAGTGACGGCAACTTCCAGCCAACGCCAAAGAAACGGGCCAAAGACGAGCTTTAATAACACCACGTCGACCGAAGGGGCACGGACTCTACCATGTTAACCGAGCCCCAAGCTCTAGCACAAACCAAACAGTGTATACATCTCTAACTAAAAGTAAAACTCCTATTTGTAACATCTTAGGGGTTTTAGGAATGAAGATTCCACACGCTAAAGGTCTATATATTATTACTTCTAAAAAACTACATGTTTTCTAAAAATCTACTGAATTGAACTCAATTATAATATTTGTAGGTGTTGCCAATATTATAATAAAAAATGGTGTAAAATAAGAAGTCCATTGAATAAATGGTATTGGAGATCTGAATTAAAACCCAAAGTTGCCCTCAAACTTTAACCATACTTTTCGAGTCTATCAAATGCCTTCTTTTGTATTCAGGCTAAAATGGTGTAATGCAACCTAATTGTATGATGGTTGTCAACAATTGTGTATAGTATGAAGTCAATTAGTTTAAGGATATAATAATGAGTTACCGGTGAATATACAAAATCACCCCCAAACTTTAACAAGACACCATGTGCCATAAAACTTTAACGTCAATTAGCGGCCGTAATTTGTAGTTTGTATGATATGGTGTTATGTAAACTAGTTGTGTGGTGGTCCTGAACAACTGTCTGAAGTAGGAATTCAATTGAATAATTGGTATATGACTTGAGTGAAAATGCCAAATTGCCCTTAAAACTTTAACCGGACGCCGACGCCAGGGCATGTATACGTATACAAAAGATCAGATCGCAGATTCTCATTATGTCCATTGTATACAGCAGCGTTTTGAGTTGATTTTATAACGCCAAGTTCAGCTTCATAAAATCTTAAATGTATCCTCTCCCTCCAACTGTGTAGATTTTGTAAATCCCTATAGTTCGCACCTGTATATAACTATATATACATTGATAAAACAAAGGATTTTTTTAAATAAATGACAACAACATGTTCAGTGTTTTTAAACATTTACCATACAGAGTTTGGTATATAGTTCAATGTAACACCTAAAAGTTCATCTTTTTAATAATCTCCAAATGTTCATTTCCATATACCCAGTTCTTATTTCGGTTTGTACCACCTCTTTGTGAAACATTACTTTTTTGTTTTAGTAATGTACTCGTATACCTCTAAACCTCAGCTATTACAGTAACTATGGAATATATCTAGTGACATTTGTAAATCTTCTGTGGTTTCACCAAGTACAACAATAGCATCGGCATATAATAATAATAAAATTAGAACGTATCTCCCCTTGTCGTAATGCTGTCCACCCTGCCAGTCCAACATTGGCGATAACTATCATAACGTATTAAAGTTGTACATTGTAGATTGTTAATTTAAACTAATTCACTGGTAATTGAATTACATGTATTTTAATCCAATAGTATGTCTTTTGACATTAATAATAAAAAAACATATATGAAATGTATACAAATAAAAACATATTAGCCTTTATAAATTTGCCTTTTTCAATTAATAGCTACGTTCAATATAGGTTAAAGAGATAAATAAGTTATTCATTTATTTTAATTTTAATGCATTATCATGTTTATCTCATTTGACTGTCATGATCAAAATAATAATAATAACAATAATAAAATGATTTGTGTACAGATAAAAATGAATTTTAAATTAGTACACACATTATTTTTTTAATCACTTAAGTCAAAAAGTGTTCAACATGAAAATGCATTAAAATAAGAATAAACTATTTTTGCATCAATCTTTATTGTGTATAAGTTAAGTAAATATTGGATCTGCACCTACATCCTAGTAAATACATCATGTATTGTAATCGAAACTATATTTGTTCTCCCAATTATCCAACCTACTGAATTAATGAAAAGATAACACTGTTTTGAAAATAATTTTATTGTTCGAATTAGAAATTCTGGATAAGGTTTTGCATATAAGCACACGGGTTCTTAACCTCTACTTGGATGTATTGCATTGAGACTTTATAAAACGGTACTCAACAATCCAATCAACTTACATACCTAAGTAAGATAACTCTATTTCGCATGTAACCACAGTTAAGTCCACATCTCAGCAATTGTATTGAAACGTTGAGCATGTGTTTCCAACTACCAAACAAAACATACTTTATTGATTAAACTATATAAGTATATATCGAATATAATGTATAGTGTGGCCCTTAATTATTTGGCTAAAACCTCTGATCAAGGTTTTTACATGGAAGAACATGTTGGCTAATATTTCAGTAACTACTTGATGTTTTGCATTGAAACTTCATACAACGGTACTCACATATCAAACTTACATACTTAACCAAGTAAGACAACTCTATTTTGCTTATAATGCAAATTATGTCCCTTTATTGTTTGACTTAGAAACTCTGCTTAAGGTTTTGCATGTTACCGCATTTAAGTCTATATATCAGCAAAAAATCCTTTCTTGCATTGAAAAGTGTGTTTCCAACTATCCATCCTACTTAATTAAACAAGTTAGATTACACTTTCTTACACGTTATGGCTCTTTACTATTTGATATAGAACTTATGATTAAGGTTTTGAATGTATGTACATTTAAGTCAATATCTCATTAACTACTGGATGTATTGCATTGAAACTTCATTCGATCAATATGACAACTGTTTTTGCATGTAATGAAATGTATTGACCTTTATCATTCGACTTAGAAATTCTTGTTAATGTTTTGCAGGTACAAACACGTATGTAAATATCTTAACAACTTCTCCATGTACTGCATTGCAACTTTATACAACGGTTTTCAGCCATCCATCGTACTTAATTAGCCAAGTAAGAAGCATAATATGCAAATTATGGCCGTTCATGATTAGGTTTAGACATTCTAGTCACGGTTTTGCATGTAATCTAAGTTTACAGTCAATCCTTAAAAGTTTTAAGCGGCGGAAGAGTCGAGCGCGCTGTCTCTGTGACAGCTCTTGTTTTTCAAGAAATTTAACAATCCCAAATTTAACACTTAAAACATGTTTTTTAAATCTTAAGATGCTTTTGTGATTCAGTCTCATGTTTAACTTACATCGAGTAACAACGACGTCTTGGTAAAAGCACATTCAAGAACAAACACAAAAGAAATTACGATGTTTATGTTTTTATTTTGTAATAAATTAACAACAATAAACAGATGGCCAGCCATTGTAGGGCGTGATGACAACGTGGGTCGAGATTTCTTGGATGCTGGCTGGACTGGATAATAATATCACAGATATCTGCAATAGGAAATAACAAGTGCGAAATGTAAAAAAGTGAAGTTGTTTTATAATTAGACGTCAGAGAAACCCGACTAATATTCACATTTTGAGATTTGATATTTTCAATTGAAGTATTTAAAATTAAATTGTTGAATATGTCTGTGTCTTACAACATTTTTTTTATCGAGTCTTTGTTGTAAATGCTGCAAATTAAACATCTTTAAGTACAAAAGATATGTTTCTTCATCAATTTCATTGACATTTTGCAGTACACATTTATATTGACGCAGGGATTCGGAGGATAGGGATATTTAAAGTGCGATTTAAGGGTAGGTGATAGCAGGGGCTGGGGCGTGCAACGACTAAGTATTTAACATAATTACATACCATGAGAAGAGGAAGTTTAACCCTCGAGTGTAGAGTTGACGAGGATGATCTGGTCCTGGGTGCCGGAGTTGCCGGAGAGCAGAGGGAACAGCACCAACAGGAGCAACAGGGGGACTGGAAACATTTTCAAAGACTTCATTAATTTCAATGATAGGATTTGATATGTGTGAACTATTAAATAAACATACTGTAAACATAACATATAAATTAATAATTTTATTGAAATAAGGGTTTCCTTCAGTAGATTTTAAAACAAGTCCATCAGCAGATCACACGCAACAAACTTCATTTATATATTTCAAAAAGATAATCAAACTGATTTTAATACTTTTTAAGAAAAATATGCGAGTGGTTGCCTTTCAGGCATGATCGAAAACGAAAGCTAGAACTCTTTTTAGTTTGATGGTCATTGAAGTACAAAATTCCTACACCAATAAGTTCGATGCAAACATTTAATTAAATCTACTCACGGAAAGATCCAATGCCACTTCCGGAGCCGCCGGCGGCGGGGACAGGCACAAAGGCTGCGCTTTGGCCGATACCGAATGAAGCGCCTCCGTATCCGTAACTTGAGCCAGATCCGTATCCGGAACCATAGCCAGAACCGTATGATGCGCCACCGCCCATGCCGTAGCCAGATCCGGCACCGTACGAATCCCCGCCGTAACCGCCGTATCCACCGAGACTGGAAATGCCGCCACCATAGCCGCCGTATCCGCCACCCATGCCCCAGCTGTTATCATTTCCCCACTCGTCGGCGAGAGCAATTCCGACGACAGCGGACAGGGCGACTGCAACGAAAGCTGTGATCTTCATGATGGAGCTGCAAGTTCGAAAACATAACATATGATTATAATTTCAAATCACTTCTGAAGTGTAATTAGTTTATCTTTCATATGAACCATTGCGATTTTAACTTTGCTATAAACTTAATAGAATAAAACCTTTGAACATCAGATTGTGTTTGATATTTTTAAAAAATTAAAATTGAAATTTTGTAAAAAAAAAGTTTACTCGAGGAATCGTTTTAAATACAAAAAAAATCGAAATGGTGTTTTTACTCAAATAATTAAATATATGTGTATGTTTAACGGTTTCATCAGTAGTTAGATACTCAATTATTTCTTGAGTAAACGATTGCATTTAAGAGTTCTCTTTAATATTGTAAATATGAAATATTGTGAATTTTAAAAAGTATCGAGTAAATCTTTGCATGAGATGGTTGCAATTTATTAATGATTTAATTTCGTTTGCCACCCAATACATTTACAACAATTTAAACCCACAAATATCACTTTCAATCCACTTACTGTGTTGTTTGTATGACTGTCTAGGACGAAGTGGCGATGTGAGGGGACGACGGGGGTTAAATAGTTCACTTCATGGTAGATAAGGAAAGACCAGACAATCATGTGACTTCCGGGTGTAGGACAGGTTGTCAGGACTCGGGTAGGTCCGCCTGTCATCAAAAATACACTTCACGTGTATAATATACTGTTGATATTGTACTGTAATAATGTTAAATTTAATTGATTTCTTGAAAAAGGGATTTTATGTATATTTTTGAACGCATTTTATGTACATAATATTTAAAATTAAGATTAATTGCAACGCTTTACATATACACGTACATAGCCCGTACAATTTTCGATTGTGTACTGTTATTTTATTTCAACTGCATTTAATAATACATTAATTTGTTTTCAATATTTTAATCGAAAATATTTATAATATAGGCTGAACTGAGGCCGGTTAAACAATACGTTCATCTAACAAAAAAAAAATATTATAATGATCGAGTGTTTCCTATCCTCATGAACATCATTGTCGTCGTCGTCATTTCGTCGTCGTCATCATCATCATCATCAGATAACGGTGTCCCTTTCATTTTCATACATCCTTTATATCATTATATCATGTTATATATAAAAAAAATATAAGCGATATTTTGGCGCTTGGAATTTTGTTGCCACTAAGCTCTTAAAAAACATTGATAAAAGCTATCATTGTTTTATCTGTACCCAAAAAATATGCCTTTTTGTTTATATCATTAAATTCAAATTTCTTAAAAATAAAAATGCATAAAAATGAAAAAAACATTTGTTGGCATCAAGCTATATTGTGCGCCTTTAAAGCTGTACTCTCATAGATTTATCATTTTTACAACTTTTTTATTTTTTATTGTCTTGGAAAGAGCATTTTTTGCATACATATCTGCAAACCAATAATATTAGATTTCTGACAAAAAAATCATATCGAGGATTTTCATATTTCCGTTTGAAAGTTATTGTTGTATGGCTTAAACCGTTCCTAACGGTTTAAGAAAAATGCATAAAACGTCATTTTTTTATCTTAAATCTGGACCAATAATTATCTTACTCCCAGCTTAAATATAAAAATCTGCAATATAATTATTTGTCAGTAGTCTTATATAACTGGTTTCCATGGATTGTCGCAAAAATTGGCTCGTTTTAAGACAAAAAATAAAAAAGTTGTCAAAACGTTCAAACTGTGAGAGTGCAGCTTTAACGGTTCAGTATGATGCGGTTTCACATAGGTTTGATAACATTTGGAAACAGTTCTGAATCTGTTCATCTAGAACTTGAATAACTTGCTAGAGCGTGATTCTGGCAACGTAATCATCGGGATTTCTTTAGATTTAAGATTGGTTCATAATGCTTTATTATTCGTTTATTTTCACCAATAATGCATAAGAGCATTCAGTCACGAAGTGTGGTAGCATTACACCCATGTATGTATGTTTTATCATTACATCATTGACATGTTTTGTAGTTCGGTTATATCGAACCTTCGTAATCTCGAAGAATTTCCTGACGTCCCGACCACTTCGACATAGCGAGTTTTTACTGTAATATTGATAGCAAAAAATGGTACAAGTTGTAAAAATTATAAAACCAAAACTGGTTTTTGTAACTATTGAACCCCCCTCCCGAGGTTTCGTCACAACTTCATTTTAAACCACGTGATATGCCTAAGTCTTTCATTGTTAAAACTATCATCAAAATATCGAGATCTCAATGTATACAGTCTAATTTGTTTTTGCAGTTTTCTTTAAAGAATGCCTTAATTTATATAATCTTCAATAATTTGATATACGACGTCAACAAAATATATTTAAATATATTTCACATGCCTTTTTGTAACATGTTGCAATAAAAATAAAGATTAAACTTTAGAAAAATATTATCAACTCTAAAATGCATTGCAGAAAGAGAAAATTACTCGATTTCAATAGAAGGGAAAGAAGAAATGTTAAGAATATGTGTGGATGAATGATAGTGAAGAAAAGTGATAATAATGACATTGTGAATAGCAGTTTACCAAAACGTTATATTAATTATATTAATTGTAATACAATCGAAACTCGCTATCTCGAACTCTGTTATCTCAGTGTTCCGGTTATATCGGCCTTTTTTCGAATATTTTGGGTTCAGTTTGACATGTTTTGTAGTTCGGTTATATCGAACGTTCGTTATCTCGAAGATTTTCCTGACGTCCCGACCACTTCGACATAGCGAGTTTTGACTGTAATATTGATAGCAAAAAATGGTATTAGTTGTAAAAATTATAAAACCAAAACTGGTTTTTGTAACTATCGAACCCCCCCTCCCGAGGTTTCGTCGGTTTGTTCCATCCGAATCCTAGTTAACTTTTAAGAAACAACATGGCGGACAGTGATCCAACACATGCGATTACTCACTATTTATGTAAGACAGACAAATGACCATCTGCGATATCATTGTTTAAAAGAAATTTAGAGGTTATGGCTACACGCAGAAGCTCCATCGTGCAATTGGAACTGTACACACAACCATGCATTTGTTGCTGCAAGCAAAACTTTCGAAACATGTTTCCAAACCGTCAAAATCCTTGAAACCAAAATTGAAACTCGTTTGGTATCATCAAAAACGCCCTTAGATGACATATTGTAACATGTTACTAAAGAATGAATGGGCGGGTTGAGTGCATGGGCGGGGCCTTCATAATCATTAAAATATTACTTCAGGTCATCTAACTGTCTTATAAGACTACCTCATTGGCTGACACATTGTCAACGCAAAATGTTACACAGGAAGTGTGTATCGGATGAAAGGCAATAGGTGGACCTTTAAACACGAACGAAAGTTGAAATTCCCAATGATAAGCCAAGTACTGGAATACGATTTATTGGTTGTATTCTCATTCATGTTCGATTACATCAAATAATGATGTAGAATAATTAACCGTGTTAGTGTTAGTATTAACAACTAAAGTTCTTTAACTATTACTTTTGGTATTCTATCTGGTCAGGATTTTTTTTAAACTAGGACAGTGTTTTAATTCAATACGTTGTCCGCTAAGCACAGATGAGTTATTTTTGATAAACTTACTTATTACCAACTGCGCTAACTCAGCCTATTCTTAATCATTAAGAATTTACTACATGTTTTCTAACATATCCTGTTTTAGCAACGGCTCAGAAATATGGGGTCTTATAAAAAGTCAACAAATAGTAGGAGCTCATTTTTTCTTAATGGGTTTCTTAGGGTAATAATACAAACTCTAATAATATCGTTTATTTCGAACATATGTAGGCAACGTGCTTAGGCGTACACAAGCAATACCGCATATTTGATACATTACATAGTCAATGGTCAGCCAACTATATAGTTATACAACTTTTTTTAAAAAGTGTATCGATCAAAGGTTGTTCAAATATACGAGGGACATTGGGTAAAGGTCAATATAAAATTAATTGCTAGATTTTCATCCATGTTTTTAAATGGGGATGGGGTGACATTGTTTTTCTTAGACGACTGTTTCGTTGAAAATGTATCATGCTCTTTTTTATTGCATATGGGACCATATACATGTGTGTCTAGACGATATAACGAACACGATTGTAACAGTTCTTGTTTATAACATATGAATATTATACATCGACACCGTAGGTTTAAAAAAAAAACGCCGTTCCCGGACAGTACTGGACTGATACACAATTACAGATACTAGTTGTTTTTTTTTTTATTTGATTCAATAAAATTTAGGGGGCGGCGGAAAAAAGAGGGGGCGGGTGGGGAGGAAAATCTAGCAATTGAATTATAGTCGCTGAAATATTTTCTCTTATTCCATTCTTTTTGTCTTTTTTGGCGTAAATATCTGCAAACCAATTATATATTATTGCTGACAAAAATTTAAATCGTAGGAAAATGCATTAAACATCAAATTTTAAACTTAAATATAAAAATCTGCGATCTAATTTTTGTCAGCAATAATATATAATTGGTTTGCAGGTATTTTCGCAAAAATATGGCTCGTTCCAAGACAAAAAAAGTTCTCAAAACTTTCTATCTATTAGAGTGCAGCTTAAACTCTTTCTTGGGAAATGCAATTATGTTTGCAATATTACACCTCACTGGCAATCAATTTAAACTTTGATCAATAAATACAACTCTGAAACACTACATTTAATAAATGATATTATTAAAAAAAATACGAACTACTTCAACTGACGTGCCGGCATACCTCATTGGTTGTTTTCGATGAAAATGGCCGTGGAGTTCCGAATGTAATAGGGTAGCACATACATATTCAGGCGTCATGTTTCTCATAAGTTTTAACGGTTTTCGGACTATTCTTTTTACATCTTATGTTCGATTTTTTTCTTAGAATAATCCTGACTTAAGCCATAGACAAATCCATTTTCAAGCGCGAAGGCTAATTTCTTGCATTGCTTATTTAGCAATATGTTATAGCATATTTAGTCCAATGGGATGACAGTAAACTTAATTCAGAAATTCAGCCATCATTTATTTTTTTGTTAATCAGCATTCAGTCGTTATTGATTTTAATTAAGTGAATAAATAATATAATTATATTTCACAGACAGTAGACAAATTATAATCTGGAACACTTAGCTGGTTAAACTTAAAGGGTTATTAGTAGTAGATATTGACCAAAGATGTGACTGCGTAATATTCAACCGTTTATTTCAAGAAAAAACATACTAAAAACCTTTTACCATTACTGCCATTTACTTATAACTATAAGAAACGATATTTTGATAACTAACGACCATGGGCGGTTCCACAATTGGACGTAAGAGGGAGTGTAACTCGGGGTGCGTTACCTTGCGCCCTTACCTCAGAACAGAACACAATTTGGTTTAAAGTGTTGACAGAGGGTGTTGGGGGTATTCCCTCCCCCATTTTTTTAACAATTTCTAGTCCGAAATGGTGATTATTGGACGTATTTTATTACTTATTTTCTCCTTTATTGAACTAAAAAGTACACTAGGCTTCGCTAGTGATAACAGTAAATTAATTAATTAATTAATTTAACGGATAGGTGTTTTTTGTGCTCTGGCAAACGTATTTCATTATTGCCGAATATATCTTGAACATATCTTGATAGTTTGTATTTTTTATGCCAAAGGCTTTCTTGCCGACTCACCAACAAACTCTAATAAACATAAAATAACCGAGTTATAACTTGTATGTTTTATTTTGTAATAACTTAACAACAATAAATAGATGAACAGCCATTGTTGAGAGTGATGACATCGAATATCAAGATCTCTTGAATGCTGGCTGGTCTGGGTAATAATATCACAGATATCTGAAATAAAACAAACCAAATCATTAATTAAGTTGTTTAAAACTAGCGTAAAGAACTCTCTGTGCTTGGTCGGGTATATGACTAAGCTTATATTAAAGTGGATGGTTGTGACTGTATTAATTCTCGGTCGCACCCGGGCAGAGACAATTAATCGGCTAGTGACCAGATAAAATTGCTAGTTGTGTAAAAAAAGTGTATTTTCTTATCTTTTTCTTTTTTCTTTTCTTTTCTTTTTTTTTGGAGGGGGGGGGGGGTGCGGATTGGAATCTTACCCTTTATTTGTCGATATTTATCCCATAATCACTATTGACCAATGAAATTGCTTTGATGTGCAAACAAGCCAAAAACACACGTTATTCACTTATCGAATTGTGTACATAAGGTTGAGGATGTCTAATTATATGGATTTGGGATGACAAGTTACCCCATATGTTATTTGTTATCAATTGTGTAGAGAAAGAATACATCAAAGTCATACTAGATAATAAAATTATGTTCTAGCTTTTACATGATATAAACATAAGTTACATACCATACTGAGAGGAGGTTTAACCCTCGAGAGTGGAGTTGACGAGGATGATCTGGTCCTGGGTGCCGGAGTTGCCGGAAAGCAGAGGGAACAGCACAGCCAGCGCAAGCAGGGGCACTAGAAACATTCATTGTCTTGATTAATATAAAGAATAGAATGTGATAGGTATGCATGTACCAATAAACATGCTGTTAACATGACATTTAACGTATTAATATTACTGGCCCCAATTTCTCGAAACTTCTTAAGTCCCTTATAACAGGATTAAGCTAAGCTCTCTATTTTTGCTTTTCAATAATTTGCATAATGTTTACTTCTTTAAGAGTTTTTATACTTAAGATAGGAGTTATGTTTATGATTATCACAATTAACCATTTTTTATTTATAAAATTTCAATTTCAGAATGTATTTTGACGTATTGAAATAAGCTACTTAAGCCTGTTAAGCTTAAGAAGTTTCGAGAAATTGGGGCCTGATGATCATGGGCATTCTTCGGCGTTTTTAAAACATATCGACTTACAGGTAATATATAAAAAAACAATACTTCAGGGCACGAATCTTTTCAGTTCTTTTGTCATAAAATGATAAAAAGTGTAACACCATATAGTAGAATGCAACCATTGAATAATATCTACTCACGGAAAGATCCAATGCCACTTCCGGAACCGCCGGCGGCTGGGACGGGCACAAAGGCGGCGCTCTGGCCGATACCGATTGATGCACCTCCGTATCCGTAGCTTGAGCCAGATCCGTATCCGGAACCATAGCCAGAACCGTACGATGCGCCACCGCCCATGCCGTAGCCAGATCCTGCACCGTAACCAGAACCGTACGAATCCCCACCGTAGCCGCCGAATCCACCGTGACCGCCGCCGATACTTGAAATACCGCCACCCATGCCGCCGAAGCCACCACCCATGCTCCAGCCGTCATCATTTCCCCAGTCGTCGTTGCCCCAGTTGTTGAACTCGTCGGCGAGAGCAATTCCGACGACGGCGGAAAGTGCCAAAGCAACGAAAGCTGTGATCTTCATGGTAGAGCTGCAATTAAATAAAAAAAAGTTTTAAATATAACATCCATTTAGTTTTATCAACATGCCATAATTATGACGATAACTGGAAATAGGTGATCTTTCAAAAGAAGCAATTGACATTGCCAAATGAAGCACATTCTTACGTATAAACTTAGTTATCTAAACACGACATTCAATTAACCAGTTATAAGTTCATATTTATACGATATGAGAATTATAAACTTAAATTTTGTTATGTGTTCAAAATTATATTTGTCTATTGGATAAATAACGAAAGACGGCTGTTTTTTCCAAAATAAATGCAGGAAAAAAATAAAAACACTACCATTCCATATGACAATATACCATTTTGAACAAAATAAATATTCAATAAAAAATGTTTTAGTCCACTTACTTGTTGTGTGTTTGACTGTCTAGGACGAAGTGACGATGTGAGGGGATGACGGGGTTATATAGTTGTGAAGTTTGATCTTTGCATAACAGGGGCCCCGGACACTCACGTGACTTCCGGGCCCGGGACAGCTTGACAGGACTTACCATACTCTTACACATTACGTGTGAAATATACAACATCAGATCGTGTTCTTTGATAACGTTTATTTTAATTGGATGTTTAATACAATGAGTTTGAAAATGAGTTCTTTTTGGTTTTGATATAAATTGTATACACATATTTTTCTGAATAAAGATAAGTTGTAGCGATTTGCGGCAACATATAATACATTACTAAAAGATTAATTGTAGCGCTTTGCAACATATGTACATTGCTTAAACACTTGCTCAAATTCAATTATCTTGTATATAGTTGATCTCTATTGTTGGATTGCACTTCATAATTATCTAATTCATGATCAAAAATATAATTTTAACTATATTGTGTCCTAACTGGGACCAATTTCAATCCTTCTCCTTATAATAATAATAATAATAATAATAATAATAATAATAATAATAATAATAATAATAATAATGATGATGATAATAATAATAATAATAATAATAATAATAATAATAATAATAATAATAATAGTAATAATAATAATAATTATAATAATAATAATAATAATAATAATAATAATAATAATAATAATAATAATAATAATAATAATAATAATAATAATAATTTTCTTTACAAATATTTAGAGATGGAAATTACATTATGTCTTATCAGATCTGGGTTGGTTTTTTTCAAACATGTCATACATTTATTTCGGCACTCGGATGTTATTCATTTTAATCAGTTGATCGGTAAATTAAAACAGAGGCTGGATTCGATGACGAAATATCACCTCAAATACTAAGCTAATGAAAGGGTCAATAGTATAACAAAAGCGCCTTGAGCTTTGACTCTTTACCATTGCCAACGAATCCCACCGAAGCAAATAGGGTTCTTATATGTCATGAAAACAGGTAAAATACATCCGTATGATGTTACATGATCCTTGGTCAAACCGCTCTGTGCTAGTGAACTTCTGACATATTTAAACGTACCAGGGTTCATCTCCTGGTCCCAACTTCTCGAAACTTCTTAAGTCCCTTATAACAGGATTAACCTAAACTCACTATTTTTGTTGTTCTATATGCATTGTATTTACTTCTTTAAGAGTTTTTTTATAAATTATATAAGAAAAATCTGTATGCTAATTAGAAAAAAAAAATCATTTATCAAACTCCATTATTAGTATGCATTTTGGCTAATTGAAATAAGCGACTTAAGCCTGTTAAGCTTAAGAAGTTTCAAGAAATTGGGGCCAGATGAAACATGCCAATAAATTTTCACAGAAAATACTATTGTCGTGGTATTTCTAGCGCAAATCTATAAGAGCAAGATGTGTTTGTAAAACATAACGCACCACCTAGTCAGTAACATTTGCATCGGATTGTACAGAGGATTAAAAAGAAAAATGTTGACAATGACCTTGACCTAAACTGATTTAACCCCAAAAACATTAGGTTCATCTGCTGGCCAAGTGCAACATACCAGTGAAGTTTCGGGGTCCTAGATTTTAAGGTTAACCCGATTATACGAATAACCAAAGCAAAACTTGGTACATTATTAAGCATTTTTACTAAACGATATTTTACTGGTTTCAAGGGCTGAAAAAAGTGCTTTCAAGATTGTTTTTGGATCCACTCTTATGCTTGTGTCTATTTGCATTAAAGGGTCATTCTCACATTTTATTGATCTGACATAGACATTTTAACTGTATGCGGAATTATAATAAAATTCCTGTTAAAATGGTGGCACCTCAGGTTGAAACAGAAAATATTTTGTTCATATGTATGTGGGTTTTTTTTCATTTGAAACAAAATTTCAATAACAAAACTATTCATGATGATATTTTCTCAGGCACTCCGGCGCAGACCGTGCGCGAGGTATCATACTAGATTGTTCAGCTCATTTCCTCGTGCATACCAGAACACGAGTAAAACAGACGCTTCCGACTAATTATCCAGCGTGATTGGTTAACACCTTTTAGTTTCCACGTTTCTTCACTTAGAGGTCCGTGACCAAGTGCATTCCGAGAGCCTACTTTGTATGAACTTTGAGTTCCTTCGTAAGAGTTGTAGATATTAAATGTGTTGCTAAGCTAGATCGTTTGTTTCGAATCGTTGTTGGATCTACCCGTTCCCCTTGCATTTGAACTAATTGTAAGGGGTTCAGGTGATTTTAACTTAGTGGTTTAAGTACACAAGACGTTAGGTATTGTTAAACTACCCTCTTTGATAAACTCATAACTTTTTATTTCGTCCAATTCGGTAAACTATGTGAAAAGTTATGCCATTTTTTAGCTTCGTTATCGGGGGTCTATAAAGTTTATAGGTCCGTGTAATTATGTAATCAAATGTATCATGAAAATATAAAGGGTTTACGGCACCATTTTGATAGGGCTGTTATTCCGTTACAATTTAATGCTACATGTAGAATACATGTAGTTACACTTTCCATTTTTTGTGTAAAATTTAACGTCAATTACATATTGGACGTCGCAAACTGAACCCCCAACTAATTGGCCCTAGTTTTTGGCTCACAATGTTAATCACTTTCGTCTTAAAACCTGGTTCTAAGGTGTCATTTTCCATTCCTGCACTTGCGGTTGGCATAAATGCACCAGAAGAAATAATAAATAAAACAAAACTGCACGAGTAATTAAACCACGTAACTAGTGCGGCCAAACGGTAGGATTCTGAACGGAAGTTACGCGTACCCGGTTCTAGTACTCTCCAATTTAGAGGAAGATGAGACGTGGAAAATGTCAATGATGAAATGTTTGACATATTGTGTTTTAAATATTGTGTTAATCGTTCAAATTGCTCATAAATTAGCATTGTCTGAGACTCTAAAAGGCCTTTATGATAACAACGATAAAGTTTACGTGTTAAATCACAGGAATTTCGATAAAAATGTTGTCGGTTCTGAGTCCGTTTGGTTGGTTGAATTTTACAACAGTTGGTGTGGACATTGTATCAATTTTGCCCCTAAATGGAAGGAATTTGCTGCTGAGAAGACAGGTATGGTGGAAATCATTCATTTCCAAACGTTTCGTCGTTCACGTTCGTGATTTTCCTGTTTTATTATTAACTGTTTTTGCCATCATGACTAAATTTCGGATAAGTCGAAATTCGGACATTTTAAGAGGGTCTTGAACCTTTTTTGCATTTATTGGCTTAATTGTTTTCTTTTTACAGCCCACAGTATAAGTCTAATACTAGACCATTTTTTTGTGGTCCATAATGATAAGTAGTCCAAATAAAAAGCCGCTTCAGAGTCTTTGACGATTTTTGTTTTGGCGACTCTACGCGTCCATATCCCACTTGTTGTTTTCCTAGCCAAGAATGACAGATCCAAGTGCTAAGTATATTTAGCGGAAAAATAAAGGGCACCTGCTAGATAGTTCAAAAATGGAAAAGTTTTGTTGACAGATCAATCTAAATTTGTGTTTCATTAAACACTTAAAGAGAAAGGTATTGGCTAAAAATAATTTATGTGTAACTTTTGTGTTTTTATTTAACAATGCAGTGTTAAATATTGTGGAGTTACAGTTAAAGAATATGTTTTCAATATATGTTGGTATGAATCAGTTGACTTGTGTTCAGGGACAAAATGAATATCCAGATGTTAAAAAAAGCCCTATACGCGCATTATTGTGGCTATGCGCCTCTGGTTGTAAATTAAATTTCGCTACACATTTTAATTGTGCCATGTGTTAACATCTGGTAGATCTGTGATCTTGTCGAAAAAGGGGAAAAAACAGTAGGTCCGCATAGTTACATTAATAACTGTATATTATAGGCTTTAGAGGTCAATGCTCCTCTAAAAAAATATAAAAAAAATATTTAAAGGGGTACCTGGGTAGTGGGAAAATACACCGTTTCAGAAATAGAATGGGGCCAGATTTAATATAAAAAAATCTTAAAAGGGAATTTTTAACCTGGGTAGTGGGAAAATATACTGTTTCAGAAACAAAAAATGAGTGACGCAGAAAAAAAACACTAGACTTGTATTGAAAACTATATGCAGTTGATTCATGCCAGCCCTGTCTTGGTTCAACTTAAGTCTCCAAATAAGCAACATCACTTCAGGTTATGTGTCACAGTGAGGAGTGTAACCTAGTAACTATCATATATATATATTAGCATTTGACTTTACCAAGAAATGTTTCATTTGGGCTTTATAAGATCATACTTACTGTTTTTTCAGCATGGTGGCCAATTGTGCAGATAGCAGCTGTTGACTGTGCTGTGGAGGAGAACACAGAGTTATGTAGAGTCCAGAATATAAGAGGATTCCCATCTTTTAAGGTGAGGTTTAGATTTTTGTAGCAAATTCTAGGAAGCAAGTGCTTTTCTGAGATAAATTCAAGGAAAAAAAGAGAGTTTGTTTTGTTTTATATTATGTTTTGCCGAAATAAAGCTAATACCATTACTCTTCAGCTCATAACACAACTAAAATATCTGTATTGCAGTTGTTCCCACCGCGCTATAAGCCCAATGGTACTGTGGTGCAGTTCCACGCGCAAGAGAAGCCGGAGATCGAGGACCATGTCATCAACTTCATTTCAAACACCACACTGGTTGAACCTCCTAAATCCTGGCCCAACCTTGCACCTATCAAGTAAGTGGGAGCTCCTTAGACTCCAGTTTGCTCCTAAAGCTCCTAAGGAATCTAAGACAAAACAATAGAGATACTCAACTGGCAGTGGTCGAAATAAGCACAAGCCGGCAAGCCCTGCACTGGTAAAACACTTTCCTGGCTTGCTCAAATTCTGGATTTTATAAAGCTGGCCTTGTAAAATTGTTTGATGCCAAGCATAGGTTTAAAAAAAAAATACAGTTACAAAGCATTGTTTAAAAAAATCCTAAATTCTGACTTATAAATCAAAAAAGGCTAGGGTAAATTGAATGAGATATGGCAGACACATGTGTACTTAATATAGACTGATGTCTTCTGTAGGTCCATGGAGGATATCTGGGATGAAGCGAAAGATGAGCATCGTCACGTGGCCTTTGTGTGTGAAGACGAGGGATCACACATTGGTAGGCAGGTATGGCTGGCTGGTGCTTTAAAGAAATCTGTTACGTTTCCATCACTGGATTGCTTAATAGCTTGTATGGATACATTTCAACTTACTGTTACAATGAAATTAAAACTTATAATTTTGTCACTCAATCCTTTTATGGCTTGCATTGAAAATTACTATAACAAGATTTCATGTGTTTTAATAGTGTTGTTCAATTGATCGATTATAATCGAAAATTGCTTGGTTGGGCCTGAAAATGTTGATAATTGATTTTAATTGATAATTGACTTTATTTGGTCATTATTTTAGTTTTGATTTTTGTTAGAGCATCACTTCATTTATTAATGTATATACATACCTGTTAATCATATGACATTTCTGTTTCCACTGTAATATAAACATTGCATATTTTTTTTATTTTTCACCTTGACAATGATGTCATTTTGCCCTACTAATTTAACATTAAACTTTTTACCGAAAACTTATTAAAAAAAATCTGGTTTTATTTGTGATGAATCATGTATCACGTGATCAGAAGAATCATACACCTGTTGACATTTAATTCAGCATTTTATGAAAATCATTACAGACTGCTTGTTTCATCTTTTTTTGTATAAAATTGCAACTACTGTACAGTCCTATTCCTAAATAAACATTTATATACATTTAAATAATTGCAAAATGTTTTGATCAATTCCTAGATACATGTAAGTAGATAATATCACCTATATATAAAAATCTAATGAAACAGTTTTTTGTGATATATTTATGAATCAATAAAGTATTTATATTGATGTACTGGTTATCGTACATGTTGCCTATGAATATGATATTTTCCATTTAGTTTGTTTTGTATTTAATAATAATGTATACATACTTTCAATATTGATTTTGAATATCTTACATATGTCAAAATCTAGTCTACTTCTCTGAGAAAATATGATTTGTAATACTTAACCCCACTAGAGTAAGTATTATGTTGATGTGGGAGTTAAGATCTTATAATTGCTGTTTTTTTCCCAATACCCTGAATTTCTCTGATCAAAATTTAATTGACCATTTAATGCATTGCTTTTCTTAAAACTAATTTTAAAGGCCAATCGCTCACCCTTGTATAAACTTGAAGATAGTACCACTTACTTTTTGATGACTAAAAATAGGTGAAATACAAATTTATTTTTAGTCATCAAAAAAATGGTACTGATATTTATTCCTCAAGCGTAAATGTTATCATTCTTTTATTTAATGAAATAACAAATTTAAAAGAAAGAAAACAATACTTTGCAATGAAACATTATATTTCTCATTATCATTATGCCAAGTTGTTTAAGGTCTCTTACATAAATACCATCTTTGTTCTCGTAGATAATACTGGACACATATCGCTACAAGCCTCTGCTGGTCAGAAGAATGTTACGAGGGGCGGTCAAAAAGTTTGGGGTTGATGACCTGCCTGCTCTCTTCCTGATCAACCGGGATGGAACCTTCACAAATCTTGCCAAGTAAGTAACTGTTTAATTAATAAATTGGCTGTTTTGTAAATTTTGGCAAACATTTAAGAATATAAGGAGTCTTCTACAAAAAAACTCTTTTGGCATTTTTAGTTCGAAATTGGAATTTTTTTGATATTTTGGTCTTTTAAAAAAACTTGGTAAATTACTCATATCACCCAGGGTTATTTTCTGCCCTATTTATCTTCTGAAAAAGAAGACTAGTATATTTTCCCCCTGCCCAGGTAAAAATATCCTCTTTAAAAAAGGATTCTTAACAGTTAGCATTTATAGCAATATAAGGCCATTCATAAATACTACCATAGGTTTGTTGAATAAAAGATTTGAAAACCAGTTGAACTTTATATCAATCGTGAATCGTGATAGTATTATTCCCCCTTTTGCCAAAACGACACTATTTTTCCCCATTAAAGGGCCCCACTACCAATCTCATAAAGTTGAAAAAACATTGTTAACATTGAGTCCTCTTACAATAATGTACAGAACAAATATGCTGCTTGGGTCCGGAACAATAGCAATTGTGTTTCATTATAAAAATTGACATTTCTCATTTATTATGCCCCCCTTCGAAGAAGAGGGGTATATTGCTTTGCACAGGCATGTCGGTATGTCGGTCGGTCCGTCGGTAGACCAAAGCTTGTCCGAGTGATAACTCAACAATTCCTGGACGTATGGTCATCAAACTTCACATGAAGGTTGGGCCTGACCAGTAGATGACCCCTATTGATTTTGGGGGTCATCGGGTCAAAGGTCAAGGTCACAGTGACCTTTAATGGTAAAATAATTTTAAAGCTTGTCCGAGTGATAACTCAACAATGCCTGCACCCATGGCCCTCAAACTTGACATGGAGGTTAGGCCTGACCAGTAGATGACCCCTATTGTTTTTGGGGGTCATCAGGCCAAAGGTCAAGGTCACAGTGACCTTGAATGGTAAAAGGTCGTCCGAGTGATAACTTGACAATGCCTGCACCCATGGCCCTCAAACTTGACTTGGAGGTTGGGCCTGACCAGTAGCTGACCCCTATTGTTTTTGGGGCTCATCAGGTCAAAGGTCAAGTTCACAGTGACCTTGAATGGTAAAAGGTTGTCCGAGTGATAACTCAACAATGCCTGCACCCATGACCCTCATAATTGAATAAGAGGTTGGGCCTGACTAGTAGATGACCCCTATTGTTTTTGGGGGTCATCGGGCCAAAGGTCAAGTTCACAGTGACCTTGAATGGTAAAAGGTTGTCCGAGTGATAATTCGACAATGCCTGCGCCCATGGCCCTCATAATTGAATTGGAGGTTGGGCCTGACCAGTAGAAGACCCCTATTGTTTTTGGGGGTCATCGGGCCAAAGGTCAAGGTCACAGTCACCTTGAATGGTTAAAGGTTTTCCGTGTGATAATTTGACAATGCCTGCACCCATGGCCCTCAAACTTGACTTGGAATTGGGCCTGACCAGTACATGACCCCTTTTGTTTTTGGGGGTCATCTGGCCAAAGGTCAAGGTCACAGTCACCTTGAATGGTAAAAGGTTCTCCGAGTGATAACTCGACAATGCCTGCACCCATGGCCCTCAAACTTGACTTGGAGAATTAGCCTGACCAGGAGATGACCCCTATGGTGTTTGGGGGTCATCTGGCCAAAGGTCAAGGTCACAGTGACCTGAAATGGTAAAAGGTTGTCCTAGTGATAACTCGACAATGCTTGCACCCATGGCCCTCAAACTTGACTTGGAGGTTGGGCCTCTCCAGAAGATGGTCCCTATTGATTTTAGGGGTCATTGGGCTAAAGGTCAAGGTCACAGTGACCTTGAATGATAAAAGGTTGTCCGAGTGATAACTCAACAATGCCTGCACCCATGTAAAGCGAACTCGACAATTCCTGGACCTATGGTCATCAAACTTGACATGAAGGTTGGGCCTGCCCAGTAGATGACCCCTATCGACTTTGGGGGTCATCAGGCCAAGGTCAATGTCACAGTAACCTTTAACGCAAAAAAGTTAACAAATCTTCTCCCACTGATATCTCAACAATGCCTGAACCTATGATCATTAAACTTGACATGGATGTTAAGCCTGACCAGTAGATCACCCTTATTGATTTTAGGATTCATAGAGCCAAAGGTCAAGGTCACAGTGATCTTGAATGGTAAAAGGTTGTCCGAGTGATAACTCAACAATGGCTGAACCCATGGCCTTCAAACTTGACTTGGAGTTGCATCTGACTTGTAGATGACCCCTTATGATTTAAGGGGTCATTGGGTTAAAGGTCAAGGTCACAGTGACCTTGAATGAAAAAAAACTTGTCTGTGTGATAACTTGACAATGCCTGCACCCATGGCCCTCGAACTTGACATTTAGGTTTCTGGTGACCAGCTGATGACTCTGGATTTTGAGTTCATAGAGTAAAAGGTCATGGTCATAGCACACTCTATCCTCACACTTTAATGGTCATAATCTTAAAACTGCCTTAACGGCAACAAATCAGCTGTCATTTCGGTCCATGCATATTTCATATAATCCTGACAACATGGCGCTCAGGGGGGGCATAATGTTTGACAAACATCTCTTGTTTCACTATACTTCTTCCATTGTGTCGTCAGGAAGGACAACTCCCGCGAGGGTATGTTGCATGATCTACTAGAGTTACTCAGCGCCGATGAGCTGGGGGCTGGGGACAAGTACATTGCTCAGAGGGAGGAGGGCCGGAAGGCAGATGGTGTCATTGAGATGGAACAAGCACAGCTGGCAAAGATGGCAACCATACCTGAGAAAAAGTTTGTTTTTATTTTTAACTTTTATAGTTTTCTAAAAAACAAACTAAGTATTGTCATAGCCATGACTATGCTGTGAGAAACATTGACAGCTGTTGGGATCTACCTATGATTCTGTGCTTCAGTTTATGTGTTTTGGGTAGGAGAAGTGAGGGGGATGGGTGGTTTGGTCATGGTTTGATGGGGGGGGATGAATTAAATTCATTCAATTTGTTTAGACAGGAGATACGATTACAAATTATAAGTATTATTCTGGTGCTTATCAGATCATTCGACCTAAGGGCATGTGTTTAAGCTGGTATCAAGGAATGCCAAGTTACCACATCGAGGGGTGAAAGCGAAAAGGTTCTAAGTAACATTAAATAACGAAGCAGATAGAATCTTTTCGCTTTTACCCCTCGATATACACACTATGCTTTAGGGTCGTAATGTTCATTCTGAAACAGCATTATGATCTACAAATATGCAGTTTTGTACATTACACCAATACATGCATGCATCGTTGTAAACTGACTGCAATTTAATGTGAAATATTTCACTTCAAATAGTTCCTATAATTCATCTTTAGCTCAACTAATCGAAGAATAAGGCAAGCTATACTTATCACCCTAGAATTGTTGTCTCACCTTGGTTAATGTTTTGCATGTAAGCACATTTAAATTATTATCTCTGACAGCAAATACATTATGTATTGCATTTATACCTTAGATATTTATTCCCAACTATTCAACCTACATAAATTATGAAGTTAAATAACACCTTTTTAAATATAGTACCAAAAATAGGCCTGTATTATTTGGTTTAGGTTTTGCATGTAAGCATATATCTAGGTCAATATCTCAGTGAAAACTTTTGCATTGATACTTTATACAATGGTACTCACTCATCTAACCTATTTAAATAACAAAGTTAAATAGTTCTATTTTGCATAAAATGCAAATTATGGAAGCTTATTATTCAACTTTCTCAATTTGGGTTTTAAAAGGTTTTGCATGTAGCTAAATTTAAGTCATTTTAACAGCAAATACATCATGAATTCAATTGCATTGTAAACATGTGTTCCCAAGTATCAAACCTACTTAAAAAAATAGGTAAGATAACTCTATCTTGAATATTGAATATTGAATCTTTTTAGTTGGACTTAAAATTTTGTTTTAGGTTTTGCATGTACTCCTGTAACCTAATTTAAGTCAATATCTCAGCAAATACATCAATAATCATTAAATCTTTATGCAAGGACTCTTAAACATCCAAACTTCTAAATTAATCAAATCAGATAACTCTATCATGCATATAATGCAAATAATTTCCCTATACTAGTTGACAAATAAATTGTGGTTAAATTTTTTATGTAAGCACATATCAGTAAATACTCAGGAACTACTTCATGTATTGCATCGATCTTTTAAACAATCAAGTGTGATAACTCTATATTGCATATAATAAAAATTTTGCCCCTTTATTTTTTGTCTAAGAAATTCTGGACAAGGTCTTGCATTTAATCTGATTTTACAGTGATCCGTGTATGTTTTAGTAAAACTTCGCAATCCTTAGATTTGAATTGGGAAATACATGTAGTCAACACACTGTCTCTGTGACAGCTCTTGTTCAAATTGATTTTTAACTTTGTCTTAAATGCCTTGATATTATCAGATCGCATGCTGTTGCAAGATCGATTTTTCCAGTACCATCACATAAAAATTGCACACAACCTAACAATTTGCATTATTCCAGACCAGCTGTATATATGTCAGACCTGGAATCCACGCTTCACTACGCATTCAGACAAGAGGTCGCCATCTGTAGCCAGATCAAGGGGGAACAACTTACAGCCCTCAAAACATTCATAAATGTCCTTATTAAGGTAAAATCATACTTGTGTTATGAGATTTGAAGTACCCATTTATGGTGTAAATTTGAAGGGCCATCCGTGTATACTCTGAGGGGCTTTAAAACGCATTTAAAACATGCACTTTGAAAAAAAGGATAAAAAAACTGGCCTCTTGTTTTATATTTTAAAGAATAGAATTACTATAGTTAAAGTGCCGTATACCAGCCCTGAGTTCAGTTAACACTAACAGTTGCTCACAATGCAAGCATGTACGAGTTGTTTCCCCACTTGTATTGTATAGGATACAATAAAATAATGGAATAAACTTGGGAAGTTCCCATATATTCGAAGTTGCAAAATTTGCGATTGACAAAGGATTCCTATATTTCTTGTTTCAGTATTTCCCAGGTCGGGAATGTTTGCAAACCTACCTTGAGAAGGTTGCCGCCTGGCTTGCTACCGTGACAACAGAGATATCTGGGGAACAGTGGCTCAACAAGATTGATGAACTGCAGGTGGGTAGAGGTAGTTTTAAATGCAAACCTTTTTAAGTTACATTACTAAGATGTTTTTTGAAGAAGTAAAATATGTTTGTTTTCACCCTTAACCATTTTCTTGTACTCATATTTACAAACTGTTTTGTCTTCGCTTGCAGACAGTGTCAGATTACCTGAGAGACCGTGTTAGGTGGGTGGGGTGTAGTGGGAGTGAGGCCCGTTACCGTGGTTACCCATGTGGATTGTGGACTCTCTTCCACACCCTCACTGTCGGCATGTTCACACACACAAGGCAATGTGAGTAGCTGGTGAAATGGTCTTGTTCACAGATTTTATATTTAAGTGATGTGTTGTCTGTCTGTCTGTCAGCTTGACTTCCGCCTGTCTGCCAGCTGCCCGCCCGTGCGCTCGGCCATATGGCAACATGTGTCAGTGTCTGTCTGTATGTCTGTCACACTTAGAGGTCAGAGGTCATATGACTTTAATATGACTATATCATTTTTTTTATTACAAAAACAATTGTCTAGTTTTTCCTACTTTTACTGACAAACACCAAAAAGCAACTGGCCCTAACTTATTTAAATAGATTAATTTTGTAGATTTTAAATTTGATTTTTGCCCTTTCATTGTCAGTGATGCGAGCTTACTCCAGTGGCCTCTGGTCAGATTTTTTTTTATCCAGAGCGGAACGAATAAAATAAAGGCATAATTTCTTTCTCACATGGTTTTGTATTGGTTAGTAAAACCTATAATGTGTTTTTGTTCTGGCTATAAAAAATTATATCTACCTGTCTTTCTGGTCTGGATAGAAAAATCTGATATACATATCCATCTTTGTTTCTAGATCCTAAGGACTTGCCCATCGATGTGTTGTCAGCAATTGCTGGCTACATGAAGCATTTCTTCGGTTGCGAAACCTGCGTCAAACACTTCCTTGGGATGACCAAAACCATAACAGTCGGTGACCGGAAGCCTAGTGGCTCCATCTTGTGGCTCTGGCAGGCACACAACAAGGCCAATGCTCGTCTCCGGGGTGATATCACAGAAGACCCAAAATATCCAAAACTTCAGTTCCCACCAAAAACATTATGTCCAGAGTGTCAGAGTGATACAGGTGTATTCATCAAAAGTCATGTTTTTGATTTTTTTGTGAAATTTTATGGAAAATCTGCTATTATTTTAGAATCTGATGACTCATTCCAAACAGGAAGTGAAATTAATCCTGCAGTAACTCCTGAAAGGGATTTAGATTGGTGGGAATTGCACCAGAGAAGAAAAGATCTGGAAAAAATAAGATCTTTAAGAAAAATTAAGAAGGAAAAATCTAAAAGCAAACAAGATGACAGAATAAATGCTCTGGTAGCAGTCAACAGTAAAGCATTTCACCAAGAAGTTGGACAGGAAGTAGAGTTTACAGTCCAGCAGCAAAGGTATAGCTGGGGGTTCACCAACCTGGATATGGGCATGTGTGTGCTCTTCTATGTGCTCTGTTCTCTTGTCATTCTCATCCTGTATTATCATTTTATTGTAAGGAGAAAATACAGACCTTGTCATTTTTTTATGAAAAAAGTCATTGTATGATATATGATTATATTGGTTTCTGTTTTAGCATTTTAAACACTTTTCAAGGCATTTTTATTCAAGTTAACTATGGAAGAAGGTGCACAAGTTGTTCAGGTAGAATTTTAAAACATTCCAGGTCTATATTTAAAACATTAATGTACCTTCAGTTTTTCTTTAATTTTTCTTACATGAAAGTTGACATACTTTGGTTTTCATACCAACAGGATAACTCATTATTACAAGTTAACTTTAATTTATTAATTGATGTTGAGTGATTTAGTGTCACTAAAAACAATGCTCTTTTTTTCTTATATACACATTTTGGTAATACCATACCTTTAAGTATGACTTACTTTTAACTTTTACGCTCATTTTATGAAATTTGTCATATACAAATGCTTTACTGTTTATTATATTGTTAAAAAAGCCAATGATAATCAGCGATTACTGCTGAGGTATGTCTGTATTGTAATACTGTTGTTATTGCTTTATATTTGTTCTGTATTTTGAAACTGTTGATCATATTTATTTTTTTAACAATTTTTTTTTTGCCATGACATTTTAGTTAATTTTTTTTTGTAAATGAGGTTTTTAAACCTTTAATATTGCCATAGTTAAAAGTGCTGAATAAAGGTCAGTAAGTTAACTGAAATAAAAGTCAGCATTATAGTCCTGTGGGGGGGGGAGGGGGGGGGGGTGTGCATTCGAAGATTTAAGCCCCTATTTCTTGAAACATCTTAAAGCTTACAAGGTTGGAGTAGTTTATTTCAGTGAGGCAACATTACAAACTTAAAGTTTTGATCGACAATGGGTTTATTTTGATTATCAAAAATTATTTCCTTATTAATAAAGTCTAGAAACTCGTGATGAAGTAAATATTACTTAAATTATAGAAAAATTATAGTAAGCTAAGTCCTGTTTTAAGTAACTTAAAAAGTATGGAGACATATGGAGTCCAGAACTCATTTTTGTAGTGAGTAGAGGTGGGCTCAAAATTGTTCGCATTTTAGAAGAATAGTTCAAGCTGACATTGGTTGAAAAAAAGCACAAGCCCGCAAGCCCTGCATTTGTAAAATGAGTTCTAATTTTGCTCTGATTAAATGTTATAATATGACTTTAAATACACACACATTTTACATATTTGCCAGTTGAAACCTAACATTACTTTTGATTAAACACAATTATTTATAATAATGACTTTTTTGATAAATTCAAATTCTTATCAGCCGGATACAATGTGCACTTTTCTCCAATAGCACCATGGTCCTCTTCTGCATAAAAACCTGACTCAAACCCTAGTGATAGCCTTGTTATCAACATGGGCTTCAATATGTGAAAACTATAATCAAAGTTGTAATTTAAAACTGTTCCAAGATATCTGCTCATGACTTGGTACACAAGCTGCCAGAGACAATTTAAACATGTACAGCAAGGTGCTTAACACTAGTTTATACTTATTTCTTTTAGCTTGATAGTGACGAAAGCTAATAGCTTATAGAATCACTCTCAAGTTTGTTTACTTGGAAGAAACCAGTAGCGGTGTCCTTTTGGAGAGGCCGTGAGAAAGTATCCCTGCTGGGGATCGAACCAACAACCTTTTTTCATAACTCTGACTTGCATAATTGTTAAGGTGTTGAAGAAATTGACAGATAAGGGTAGGGATCTGCTATTGTTTGTGGTGTTATGATTTTCAACCATGCTTGTGCCAAAGTACGGCTTTCTTACATGTTCATACAAACTTGTATTTGAGTATCGTTATCTTTGATATGTGTAAGGATGGTGAAGTCACCGTTTTACTGTCTAGTTTCATATTTAAAATACCCCTTGATGTTTTCATGACCGGCTCATAGCCTTTGTTTCCTGGGCTCATGCTTACCAGTATTTTATGAAGCATTAAATTACCTTTTATTGAATTTGTCATGCAAGGGTTCTAAAGTTGAGGATTAATCCTGAAATCAAGATTGAGAGTGTTTAACCTTAGACTATTGTACAGTTGTAAAGAAAGGTTTTAGCTTTGAGGTTTGCATTATAAACAGTAGGAAGTACCTTGAAATGAATACAATGACTTTAGAAATGATTCAAATAGGGTTTCAACACCCTTACCCGCCCGTACTCAAACTGACCTTCAGCTACCTTTCTAGATTGACATTAATAAGCTGTTAGAACCCCTGGTACTCAAACTGACATTTATCAGCTGTTAGAACCCCTAGTACTCAAACTGGCATTTATCAGCTGTAAGAACCCCTGGTACTCAAACTGACATTTATCAGCTGTTAGAACCTCTTGTACTCAAACTGACATTTATCAGAACCCCTGGTTCTCAAACTGACATTTATCAGAACCCCTGGTACTCAAACTGACATTTATCAGCTGTTAGAACCCCTGGTACTCAAACTGACATTTATCAGAACCCCTGGTACTCAAACTGACATTTATCAGCTGTTAGAACCCCTGGTACTCAAACTGACATTTATCAGCTGTTAGAACCCCTAGTACTCAAACTGACATTTATTAGCTGTTAGAACCCCTGGTACTCAAACTGACATTTATCAGCTGTTAGAACCCCTGGTACTCAAACTGGCATTTATCAGCTGTGAACCCCTTGTACTCAAACTGACATTTATCAGCTTTTAGAACCCCTGGTACTCAAACTGACATTTATCAGCTGTTAGAACCCCTGGTACTCAAACTGGCATTTATCAGCTGTGAACCCCTGGTACTCAAACTGACATTTATCAGCTGTGAACCCCTGGTACTCAAACTGACATTTATCAGCTGTTAGAACCCCTGGTACTCAAACTGATATTTATCAGAACCCCTGGTACTCAAACTGACATTTATTAGAACCCCTGGTACTAAAACTGGCAATATCAGCTGTTAGAACCCCTGGTGATGCCTAGCAAAACATGAACATGTACATATATATTTTACATCTATATATTTGCAGTTTGAAAACATTGCTAAATATCTGTAGATCAGGTCGTGCAATGAAATCAAACTTTTTTCTCTGGTCAGAATGACTTCAACTATATTATGTAGTCTTGATATCTATTCTATGCTATTATTCTTATAAAGCCATTCTTGTCATTTTTAGCTTGGAATACGGTGCCCACCTGTAGTCAGATATACCTCAATACATAATTATGAATATAAATTTGAGTGCTTTGCGCAAGACATTTGTTACACCTGCTATTTTTATATGGAGTTATGACAGTCTTGCGATGGTTGCCTTTGCTATCATAAAGAGTTTGTACGCAGTCAGCTGATTGTTCAGAACTTTGTTTAAAGTTTGTTAAATTTTTAAATGTGAATTATTAGATGATGTGATCATATATTTAAAGATTTGGTACAGTTGGCTCAAATCTTGCTAGATATACGGTAGATCACAAGACTATCCATTTAACTTCCACAGCAGTAAAAATTTGAAATAATGACGTTAACAACATTGTATAACGATTTTGAACAATCGGCCTGATTTGAATGAATATCA
Organism: Mya arenaria; assembly: GCF_026914265.1. Lineage (NCBI taxonomy): Eukaryota > Metazoa > Mollusca > Bivalvia > Myida > Myidae > Mya > Mya arenaria. The sequence goes on along the minus strand of NC_069138.1, from coordinate 35,593,697 downwards.
GCAGGTTTATCAAATACACGAATTCATTCATCCTCATTATAATGACTTTTGATTGCAATATTTTATGATGCTATGTGGTGTTCAAGTCTGCTTATTGGTAAAGGCTGTATATTTATATTAATTTATGAGATATATTTTCTCTTTTACATGAATTTCTGTAAATCTTGTCAAGTTGAGATGTGTTTTGAGTTGATTATTGCCCCTGTTCTCTTTTACATGAATAACTTGTAGTATATCTTAAATTAACATAACTCTGTTGTGTAGTTTGAATGAATTATTTCCCTTTGATTTGTCAACAATCAAGAAGGGCTAAAACAAAATAATCACCAGCAGTTCAGTTTAAATGAGGATTTTTTTCGTTTTGGTCAGCCAAAATGTCTATTGATTGGTCTAAATTTATCCAATATTAACAAACTAAACTATCATTTAAATGTGAACACTTCAGTTAAGATGACTTTTATACAATTGGTGGCTGTACATAAAATAATGAGAATTAAATGTTTGTTTGCTAAACATATCATGAAAAAAATATCATGTTGTTGAAACTTATATATGTCATTGTATTGTTCATAAAAGTTTTGTAAATTATTCTGAAAACATTACTGGTTTCTCGATTTGAATATTATTGTGCTCAAGTATAATTTAGTTTATACTATTGTTTCGCATGCTTCTTTTATATGGATGGTTTCCTCGGTCTGTGAACTAGTCCAGTTTTATTATTTGTGATAGCTATTTGTTTTGTGTCCTTTGGTGGATTTTACCCCCAAATTTTTCTTATTTTCTTTCAGAAAATGACAAAAAACATCAGGCCTAGCCCGGGCGAGTAAGATTCTCAAATTCAAATATTAATCCTATTTATTTTCCAAAATGAAATGATTGCAATGATGTAAACAGTCAAATCGAAACGGCAATGTGATCTTATGATGGGCAAGTTATTTTGTATAATTTTGTTATCAAGTGCTCATGGAAGAATGCGGAGACGGTTTAATTTATTGTACGTTGTAGGTAATTCTTCTGGGAATCAAAGAACTGTAAGTACATAGGGTACATAGGTTCTTAATAATTAATCTTTTTTTTTTTTTAAATAATTTATAATCTGAATAATTTATAATTGATTACAAGCCGGTTATAGACAATCTGGTTCCCAACTTCCTCATAAATGAATGGCTGAGCAGTAAGTGGCCGGGACTAGGTAAAAGAACACTGTTTCTATAATCAAGCAAATCAAAGTTTATTGACTTTTAGTGTAAATGTGAGTGGCTGCAAAACTAGCATATATGTAATCAGTGTAACCTGATTTTGTTGAAAATATAGGGCAAGTAATTTTTGTGCAGGGCAAGTAGAAATAAGGTTAACTTGCCCAGCAGGCTGAGTGACCCAAAACAAATTTGTCAAGGCCAGAACATGATTTCAAAAATAAGTTACCAAGCAAATATTTTGGCAGCATGATTGCATACGGTTTATTTAAAGCAAACACCAACTATTATTATGTTTTCCACTTTGCATGTTTATAAACAGAATATGACATGATACAGGTCATCCTATCATAATTGATTGACTACTTTCATTAATTTTGTCTTGTTACACACATCTCTTAGTTTTAATCAAGGAATCCGTTCAAAACTTTACATGAAATTTCCTAGAATTTCCATTCCGGAAAAGGCGTTTATAAATGAATGATTTACTGCATTTGCTTGAATATAAACAAAAATCAGCAGTTGAATTCTTCAAGAATATTTTTTTAGGAAATGCAGTATGCTCCTGAATGAAGGTGTTATTGATTTATTACTTTAGTAAATATCATAAAAGATTACATTCAGACAATTGCCCAATTTAGATTTTTCCATATGGCCTGTTATATTTTTGCTGTTAGATATGGTCACTAAAATTGATAGGCAAAATATAACTATGATTATTACTCGAGGATACTGATCTGATAAAGTGATTGTATGAATTGATCATTGATGTGAATGTAAAAAAATTAATTGATCACTACATTTCTCTTACAAAATTAAATTTTTTATGAAAACCTTAAAACATACAGGATGAGAGAGCCACCAAGTTATTGATGCACAATATCTCGGTCCATGATTACGACCAGTCTCAAGTCAGTGTTAAAACTCCATCTCGGAAATGCACTTTTTTGAATTATAGAAAATCATACATATTCCGTTGGATTTACAAAAATAAATTTATACGATAGAACAATTTCAAATAGTGTTAATATTCAGTCAAGTTCATCATTGATACTCACTTCTCTAGAACAAGGTTCCAATAAATGAGGATTTACAGTATAGTCACTGGAGTCTCAATTCAGACTAATGACTGTTCGTAATCATTATAATCCCCAGATTTTTCTGTCTCATTGTCACTTATGTTTGTATGTACATGTATTATACATGATGTGAAAAGTGTGCAATAGAATTTTGAAACAAAACACTTTTCTTTCTTATTGATATAGATAGTAGTAGACACTGCTTCTGACCTAAAAAAAGGAGATCAGAAGACCCTGCTATCATCTATATGGAGTGATCCGTTAACCTATTAACTTGTGTCGAGATGGAGCTAAAATTTGTGGATTGAAATAACAAGAAAATGTATGGGAAGTCGGCGACATAGTTTACACTATGGCGGTTCCATGTATTGTCAATTTGCGTCTATCTGTCTAACTTGACTGAACTTTGACCGTGCATTATATATGTCATATATTTGACCATGCATTATGACTCAAAAAACTTGCCATGAAGGTTCATCATGATTAGGTGGTCTGTCACGCTGCGACCTGGGTCTGTACCTCCAAGGTAAAAGTTAAGGGGTTAAAGATTGAAATGATCAAATGAAATATATCTTGACCATGCATTATAGGATTTTCTAAACACTTGCCATGAAGATTCACCATGATGAGATGGCATGTCCCACACAAGACCCAGGTCTGTATCTCAAAGGTCAAGGTTAGAGGTTAAAGGTTGAAATGATCAAATCAAACATCTTGAACATGAATAATATGATTTTCAAAACAATTTCCACAAAGATTCACCATGATGAGATGTGTGACACACTGTAGGGGGTTTAGACTTGTTCTTATATGGCCAGTTGCTGACCCAGCTAACTAAATAATTAAGTACTGACCGAATCCTGCAAGGTTCCAGGGGGGGTGGAGGAATGGGGAGTAAAGATGTTCATATAGAAAGGTATCGCATACACCCAGTGGGTTGGTCTTTAATTTGGAAAGGCGACAATAAACAGGTGTAGTAATATAACTTTTTTCAATGTGTGTCTCATCAGTATATAAGTAAGCTTATTACTGATGAACTTGCAAATCATTTACTGATGAACTTGCAAATCATTTACTGATGAACTTGCAAATCATTTACTGATGAACTTGCAAATCATTTACTGATGAACTTGCAAATCATTTACTGATGAACTTGCAAATCATTTACTGATGAACTTGCAAATCATTTACTGATGAACTTGCAAATCATTTTACTGATGAACTTGCAAATCATTTACTGATGAACTTGCAAATCATTTACTGATGAACTTGCAAATCATGGGATTTAGTCACAATATGGATTTAGATAGACAGAGAAAACAAATAGGTTACTAAGTTTTATTTACAAACATAACAGCGAAGTTCAATTCTGGTCATCATAGCTGGACACTGGTCAAAAAGACAGGTCACTGACCAGTAGGACAACCAGAATGACTAGACATTCACCTGCAAGGCCAGACACTTGCCATTCTGTAGTGTTATACATGTATTAGCACAGTCAGCAAGTGTCAATGTGGTCATTCAAGCTGAAGTCAAAATGGTTGGTCAATGTGGTAAAATATATCAGTGACTGGTCAGACCACCAGTCAGCCAGGCCAGACACTGGTCAGTGTGACCATTCCCAATGGTCAGTAAGGCCTGAACTTCCTTGCCTCCTTCATAAGGGAAATCCTTTGCTTATCTTCCTCAAACTTCTGCCGCAGGTTTGCTATCTCTGTAAGGAAAAAATCATGGATATATATAAGTACTATTTTAATTTTTCTGGTAAGAATAATGTGTCAAGAAAATGGGCAAGTATTAAGAAATGATGAAGCCATAGTGATTTCAGTATGAATTCAACTATGGTAGGTATATTTTTTCATCAATGTCTATGTTCAGTTACCTGACTGAGTAAGGTTGTATTTACTTGACATCATTTTAAATATCAAATGTTGTTCAAAAACAATATACCAAAAATACATAAAAAACAACTAATCAAAAACAGGACATTCTATTAGTTACACTTACGATCTCTCTTTGTCTGCCTTATCTGAAAGCTGTAGAAATTCAGCAGCTCCTAGGAATAAACGATATTCAAGCAATTAGATACAATCTATATATGTTGTCAGCTAACTCACAGGCAATTGCAATTAGATACTATGCTGAAATATGTTTGCAGTTACAAGTAACTCACAAAAAGTTAGATACAATGTTTGTACTTTATAACTTATAACTTTTAATTCATTAAAAGCAATGTGGTCAATAAAAAAAAAACAGCGGAAATCATTCAAATTTGTTTGAATTTCAGTATAGCATTAGTGCTAGGTAAGGCCCCCTTCTGATCAAGTTGATCTTTCTGTTACCCCTAAAATAGAACCCAGGAGAGTAACATCGTCATACCTTTTCTTTCCTGCGTCTTTTCTCCTTCCCAGAGATTGCCTTCTCGTGAGCCTCTGTGCGGGGCGCAGCCTTGTTCTTACCAAACCTCGTCACAGTAACCCAGCCCTCGTCGTCCGGCACACCCTCGCTAGCCTTCGCTCGCTCCATCTCCTGAAGGGGTGTGAAATTAGATAATGATAGAACGATCATGTATTTAATAAAGGGCAAGACACCATTATCATCATCAGTGCCTTCACTCACTCTCCTGATATGGGTGTACGGTATATCAACACTTTACAACATCACCTTTATGTAAATTATACTGACTGGCTTAAATGGTCACCTGGCCCCAATTTCTTGAACATCTTACTACCCATGTTACAGGATTAAGTTAAGCTCAATTTTTTATGTTCTAATATAATTTGTGTAATATTTACATCCTCAAGAGATTGCAACTGCAAAGGGAAATTTCTGAACATTTCCATGAACTAATAATAAGTAAAATTAAGATTAAAGGGACTGTAAACCAGATTGGCACCAAAAAAAGTTTTTTTCTGTAACGAATCTCAGGACAATTATCCAATAAAATGTGTTACGCTTTGATATAATGATTGTAAAAAAAGTACCAAAATGTAAAAAAAAAAAGTGTCAGAGACTGGGTTTGAACCCATGTCGCCAAAATTGCAGTCCAGCGTTGTATCCACTGAGCTACAAAGACTTACTATAATAGGATGACATAATTAAGCTATACACCCACCTCGGTAATATCACGTGCTAACATCGACTAGTCAATCACGCATAAGGAATAAATTCTACCTGGTAGACATACCCAGTAATCTTTTTTAATGGAAAAATACGAAATAACTGCTGAACTTAAATAAATTGTAAACTATTTGGTACTTCAGGTAGTAAGTTTCAATGCATTGTACACATCAATGCCAAGTTTATGTCAGTTTTCAACAATTTTCTTTTTTTTCTGCTATTTCATCATACGGAGTACAGCCCCTTTAAGTAATAAATTTGCCTGAATGACATTAGCTACTTTCACTTATTACACTCATGACCTTTGAAAAATTGGGGCAAGCTTGACATTAGGCCTAAGTTTTTAGAAATATCTGAAGCATTTAAGTATCTTATTTCATTAAGCCAAATTTTTTGCTCAGACATCATGGTAATCTTAAATCAGAATCGGCATGATCTTCATGAATAATCAATAGGGGTCATCTACTAGTCATGCCCTATCTTCAGGTCAAGTTTGGTGACCATCCTTCAAGGAATTGTCGAGTTATCACTCGGACAAGCTATGGTCTACCGACGGACCTCCGACTGACTGACATGTGCAAAGTAATATATCCCTCTTCTTCAAAAGGGGGCATAAATATAAGTCTTTCTTAGATGTAATCAGTGTAAGCAATTGGCTTCATTCTTGATGTTTCACAAAATATTTGTTCGGTAGAATTGCAGATGATTGAATATTCCAATAGATTAGGTTGACCACCTCTCACAAACAGCCTCCATCAAGTGGCTTGACAAAGCTAAGCTCCAATTTTCATCATGTTAATATGCTGGCAAGTGTGACATGGAAACTCGTTTCTTAAAGAGTGTCAATCAAACTTGTAAAATCTTTTCCTACCTCCTGTACTTTCCGGTCATATTCCGCCATATACGTGTCTATCTCCGCTTGCAGGGTGGACCGATCTAACACGTCAGCCTGGTAGTCACTGCACCACTCTGGAAGGTAAAACAGTGACTTCAATACAAGGCATAGGTTACCTTAGCTTATTTATACAATCAGCATGGTTTTCACATTGGCTGAACCCTCGCTAGAATATTTTGATTACTCCACAGACTACACTATGAGAAAAAAGGCTAACATAAATTCATGAATATTCTTCTTCAAAAGTAACGTTATGTCAAATAAGTTATGTGCAGTCAATTTCCCGAAGGTACTCAGTAACGAGTAACATATCATGAACAGACTGGGTACTGACAATGATACAACTGTGGAAAGCAACTCTGATTCATCCCTTACTGATATTTCATCTTACTTACAAAATGTTGGGAGTGACACATAAGAATCAACATCTTTAACTTCATGTATAAAAAAATGACCTGAATAAAATTGAAAATAATTAAAAATTTAGGTACAATGACACCTTTATGAACGTCAAGTTCATAATGTTGCCTCTAGAACCTTAACAATGAATGTATTAACTGCACCATAACTATTGTATTATAATAGTTAAAACAACATGTATGCATAAAATACTGTAAAAGGAAAGCTACCGGTACAAGTTTGAAGAACAATTTTCCCAGCTTTGAGCCAGTAGTACTTACTCTCAATACCAGATTTGATGGTCGGGGCCCCTTTCCCTTGCATTATAAGGGGCACATCAAAGGGCAAGGACCTGGCTTTCTTCACAGACGAGGCCTTTTTAAACACCACATACCCCACCTTGTACCCCTGGAGGTAAAACACAATGTTCTATTACAGTTACAGTATGGTTAACTTTTACATGCAGTAGGGAAATCTTTGAATATGTGAAGGATCTCAATTGTCTAAAGGATATAAAATTTCAAACACTTTTCCAAGAGAAAATATGTCAGTACTAATAACAACAAACTTAAAACAAGTCCGTAGGTGGACAAATTTTTGCCCACAGCTATTAAATTTTAAACACACGTAACTGCTTGTATTTGTACTGTCAACTTGAATATATGTTCCAAGATTCATAACACACTACCAAAGAATACCTTACCTGAATAAGGGGAGCTGTAGGGAAGAAGTTTGACTGATTCACAGCTGAAGGTCCAGATGTGGGTTTATTGTGTAGGTGCACAGTCTGTACTTGGCCACATCCACTGAACATGTACTGTAACACCTCCTGCAGAAACAACACACACTCACAATAATTGATTGTATAACACATCAGTACGGATGCCAGTTTCAATTAGACGTCCATTAATGAATTGTATACAAATAATTAGATGTAACATCTTTTTGGAAACAAACACAAAGCAGAAACTGGCATTTACTCATTCAAACAGAATTTTGTCAATTCAAGTCTAAAATAATTTATCTTTCAATAGCGCAAGTCATTACTTACAATTTTTGGCAAAAGAGAGCATTTTCTGTCACATTATAAGTATTTCTTGACAAAAAAGCTCTAAATTTGTTAACTTAAGGTTATAAGCATTTCCTTCACATTTCACACAATTTCAATTTTGGCGAAGTCTGTCCCTAAAAAACATGAACTAAACCCTTTAAATAAATATGTAAAATCATAACAAAATGAGAATCTGATACAACATTTACAAGATTAAGTCTTCATTAAGATGGGTAAATAGATTAATCAGAGCTGCGGTGAATGCCTCCAGTTGCTGCCTGGAGCGTAGGTGCGTTACTTTTGGTGCTATACGCAACACAATATTTTGTATACCTATTTCTTATTAAGTCAAGAGCAATAACTCTTATTAGACCAATGAAATTTGACCACAGCCCATGCCGACCAGCATTCCATAAAGTTTGAAGTTTCTTGAGTGCAGATACAATTCTTCTGTTACTACATGTAACACAAAGTTTTTCAGACAATCTTTTTTAAATTCAAGGGCCATAACTCTTATTTGACCAAGTGAATTGTGACAGAAATGCAGGCGCACAGCAGCACATGCTGACAAACATTAGCATGAAGTTTCATGTTTGTAGGTGCTTTTGAGGTACATGTGACACAAGATCTTTATGATATTTTGTTTAACTGAGGTTGGAGGAATTGCATCTACCCTGGCCACCCATATAAGATAGGTTCATCTAAACTCTCGCATAGGGTACTTTGCAAAAACTTTATTTTGCAAAACAAACTACACTCTGATTGCGATGAACTGCATGTATCTTACACTCTCAGCCATGGAAGATACTTATTATCTGGGGGAGTATAAAGATAATTACAAATCATTTTACAATGTCTGTTTACAAGAGAAGAATGAATGTTCAGTAGGTTACCTCTGTGCAGTATGGTGGTATGTTGAGCACAAAGAGAGTACGGTCCCTGGGTTTGCAGGGATTGGCCTCTCTCACACTATGCTCCTTCATGTACAAGTAATGGCTGCCATGGCTTTTCTCATCAACCTTCATAGGAACAACTGTAAGTAAAATAATATGTGTACAGTGCCAGGGTTTGCAGGAATAGGCCTTCCTAAAGTTCTGTCCAAATAATTGTTGGTGGACCATTTTTTACGATGTTTTGAATGGCAAATCCTTCACATACAAACTGTTTGAAAGCCATAATTATCCTGTTATTCCTATTTGGATCCTGGCTTGAAGCATATAGTGCATATTTGTCAGTTGCTTAATTTGGTTGACAGCAACTAGAACCCCTTATTTAAGATAAATGATGTGATCTTAATATGCCAATGCAATCTTTCTTGAAAGACTTGATACAACCTATTGTTCTAACAAGCTCATTTAATTTAAATGATGATCGAGTAACAAGTAACAGAACAATAATCCAACGATCAACAATTATTTTGCAGGAAGGCAAACAACTAGTGATTATTTATTTATAAGTGGTTAAGACTATATACTTGTCAAAATTAATTAAGTATCCGAAAAATGAACACATCCGGATTTTATACATTATCATTACTGTTTACAAATTAATTAACAGCTAATATAGGCAGTACACATCATTTCACCTTATCAAATGCTTTAAATAATATAAAATAAATATAATGACATTGACGATAAAAGCAACATTTACCAGTAAATCCTTCCACAACTACATTTTCTGACGGCATGTTTGTGTTTATTTTTTGTGGCAGCAGGCAACAGTTTTAAGGGTATCATGAAAGATGTCTTCAGTGTAAAACGCAGTAGAGCTCGTTACCTTTATAAGTCAACACACAAAATTTATATGCGAACAATGTTTTTCTTATTTTATAAAATTGTTATATATTAGATCAGTCAGTACAAAATAAATTCTGACAAGGAGCACAAGCAGTTTTGTTGTTGTTTTTTTATTTATTTATTTATTTTATTTTTATTTTATTATTTATTATTATTTTTTTTTTTTTGGGGGGGGGGTGCGGGGGGGAGGGGGCACCATGTCAACCTAGATCCAACACTCGGGAGCAAAACCAAGAATGATCGTCCCACATTCTGATTAGCATTCCAAAACAGATTCCTCTTATACTCGCAAACAAACATTATCAAACATATTTACCATACCATTAGCAACTAATGATCTAGTGCCCTTCATGGGTTACATGTGGCTCTTTTGAGTTAACCGCAATGCCAACTGTTTTTATCGGATTTATTTCATTCACATTGTACAAATGCAGGGTTTGTTTTCTGTAAAAAGATTTTCCGATCTCTGCTTGTGCTTAGTATTTTGCCCATATTGCAAGAATACTCTGTTTTGAGGGAAGTGATTGCTTAAGATAATGGTGATGATTATGATGATGGGTGACAAATGACATTTAACCATTTAAATCCAAATGTGAGATTATTGTATCAAGACTAAGATTCCAAAGCATGGGAATTTTAATAAGCATTATGAAGGATTAATAGTTTTATTCATATGAATAATAATAATAATTAGCTACAACAAACTGATAATTATTACTTTAATATATCACAATAATATTAAAATGATATAAACAACAAGAGTGATTCAATACAAATTGATAAAAAATACATGAACAATGCTTATACATTTATCAATGCTGTCTTTAATGACTATCGAGATTCGTTTTAAATATAAAATTCCTAAATTATTTCATATTTAAATAAAAATTTATGTAAAAGTAGCAACATGACATGTTAACATACAACACATGACTTTGTACAATTAATGAATTACTCATTTTGAAACAAACCGTACAATTAAAAGTCGTTTTCAAAAAGTTGTTATCTGTACATGTTATTCTGAAAAAAAACCTTTACACACAAAATGTTTATTTTTTTGAAATGTAGAGGTAGTGAAAAAAAAACCACATTAAAAAGGATTACTTGCCTAAAGATAAAAATGACATCACAACCAGAATAAAACAACTCAAAAATGACACCTGGTATTAGGGATTAAAAATCAGCTGAAATAAGTATCGATCAATTTTTAACCATCAATTTTGAAATCAAAGTAAAAAATCGTTTATTTTCTTAAACAGAACTGATGCAGTATGAAATAAACAAGCTGCTATCTTATGAATAAAGATGAAATGACTGTATTCTGCAGTACTTTTGTATTCAAAATACTTTAATATTGATGGTAATCTTTATGTTTTAGGTGAATTCCAAAACAAATAGAGGACTCACTATACATTTCTAATTTTAGAGAATACCATAACATCTTAATAATTGATTCAGAGATTTTGCCAATAGTTATTGGGAACCTCAGTTGTTAATCATTTATTCAATCATCCCTTTATACTAAACGGCCAACCCCATACTATTATATACAAGTAGGGATTAAAAATTGGGACAAATACCATTGTTGATAATTGGAAATAATCAGAGATGCCGATTGATAGGTCCTTGATTTCAGATACTTTTAAAAACTGAAGATGTTGTACAAAAGTAAGTGTACAATACAGTTATTAATACCCGGTAGTTAAATTTTTAATAGTATTATAAAATGGTATTTCAGACCCCTAAGCATTGCAATAAAAGCCTAATGTGGGTGTGGCCTTGACAGATAGCTTGTTATGTTTAAATAAATTATTATATTTCTATTTTAAAACTCCCCTTGTGAAGATTTTAACAATAGACTATTATAGAAGACGATGAGGTAATGTTTCTTGTTTGCATATAACCGATTCTAAATAAAGATTTTTGTATCTTGCTTGCAATAATCACTTTCTGAAAATGTTATAGATTACCGCAGACTTCAGAGGCAAACAATCGATTTTCATCAAGACTAGATTTATCTGATTATCCTTATAAGTACATGTTTAATAGCATCTTGGTCGTATTTTAATTCTAATAAAACATTCAAAACATACGATACTCATGCATTAAATGAGACTTTTTATTAGTAAATTTGTTTATATCTGCACATAATGCAAGACTAGAATTTGTTCCTGGAACATTTCAATAAACATTCTATGAAAGACAATGAAAACAAAAAATAATTTGCTCAAAACAATGTAAAAAATACTGTCATTGCATAGAGTTCCACACTTGTTACATTTCAAATTTGCAAATTTTAAACGTTGACAAAATGGAATTATTTCTGTGCATTTTCTGTAGCAATTAAAATGCTAAATGTGTAGCTATTAACATGATATTATACCACGATTATTTTTACAAAGATTCTATACACTAACAAATAAAGAGACAAAACTTGTTCAGACAGCAAATTCATCCAAATCTGAACTATTTGTGGAACATTATCTGTGGCCAGTTCACAAAGTCACACAAAGAAAATAGTAACTTCTCTTGGTCACTCTTCCAAAATTTTGATTATGAAATACAGCAATTTAATTTCTTTAAAGTCAAACACATTTATTATCTTTGGATGGAAAAGTACTTCCACTGTTCATACATTTAATTAACACTAGCACCTGGACCTACATCTTGAGTTTTCATCTACTACACTAATTAATAACCAAATTTTACAATAGATAATACGCTATCATATTTCAATTTTAACCTATGATTTATGAGATCTTCTGAGATTAGCCTGAAATTAATTTTTTTTCAAACTTAGTTGCACTCTAACAGATTGACTGTTTTGACTTTTTTTATTTCTTGTCTTGAAATGAGAAAATCTTTGCATAAATGTTTTGAAACTAGTGATACAAGACTGTTGACAAAAGATGAGCTGAAAGTTGTTCATGTTTTATAATAATATGTTCCAAAGTTGATGAGTTATGGCTGAAAGCATTACTAACACTTTATGAACAAGAGCTGTCACAGAGACAGCGCGCTCGACTATTCCGCCGCTTTTCAGTGTAAGGATTGAAAAGTTTTGGCGAAACATGCATGGATCACTGTTAGATTAGATTTCAATGCAATACATGATGTGCGGAGATATTAACATAAATGTGGTTACATGCAAAATTTTAACCAAAATAATAAAGGGCCATTATTTGCAAAACACAGTTATCTAACTTGATTATTCAATTAGGTTGGGTGGTTGAATACCATTGTATAAAGTCTCAATGCAATTCATCCAGTAGATGCTGAGATATTAACCTTACATGCAAAACCTTAACCAGAATTTCTGAGCCAAAAAATAAAGGCAAGTACTTGCATTAAATGCGAACTAGAGTTATCTAACTTGGAAAATTAAGTAGGTTGAATGGTTGAGTACCATTGTATAAAGTCTCAATGCAATACCTCAAGCAGTTGCTGAGATATTAACCTATGTGTGCTTGCACGCAAAACCTTAACCAGAATTTCTAAGTCAAATAATAAAGGCCTATTATTTGCATTAAATGCAAACTAGAGTTATCTTACTTGGTTAAATAAGAAGGTTGGATGGTTGAGAACCATTGTATCAAGTCTCAATGCAATACCTCAAGCAGTTGCTGAGATATTAACCTATGTGTGCTTGCACGCAAAACCTTACCCAAAATTTCTAAGTCAAATAATAAAGGCCTATTATTTGCATTAAAAGAAAACTAGAGTTATCAAACTTGGTTAATTAAGTAGGTTGGGTGGTTGAGTACCATTGTATCAAGTCTCAATGCAATACCTCAAGCAGTTGCTGAGATATTAACCTATGTGTGCTTGCACGCAAAACCTTAACCAGAAATTCTAAGTCAAATAATAAAGGCCTATTATTTGCATTAAATGCAAACTAGAGTTATCTTACTTGGTTAAATAAGTAGGTTGGATGGTTGAGTACCATTGTATCAAGTCTCAATGCAATACCTCAAGCAGTTGCTGAGATATTAACCTATGTGTGCTTGCACGCAAAACCTTAACCAGAAATTCTAAGTCAAATAATAAAGGCCTATTATTTGCATTAAATGTAAACTAGAGTTATCTTACTTGGTTAAATAAGTAGGTTGGATGGTTGAGTACCATTGTATCAAGTCTCAATGCAATACCTCAAGTAGTTGCTGAGATATCAACCTATGTGTGCTTGCACACAAAACCTTAACCAGAATTTCTAAGTCAAATATTAAAGGCCTATTTTTGGCATTAAATGCAAAGTAGAGTTATCAAACTTGGTTTATTAAGTAGGTTGGATGGTTGAATACCATTGTATAAAGTCTCAATGCAATACCTCAAGTAGTTGCTGAGATATTAACCTATGTGTGCTTGCACGCAAAACCTTAACTAAGGGGTGACGCCGACACCGACGCTTGGGTGAGTAGTATAGCTCTCCTTATTCTTCGAATAGTCGAGCTAAAAATGAAATTATTGGCAGTTTACCTTAAAATTGAGATCTGCTCTATAGTGAGTTATCTTATATAACCAAATTGAAGACATTGATTGCAAAATCAGCTTATCCTGGGGCAATAAATAAAAAATGTTAAACTGCCAATCTGTGAAAGTGAAGCTTTAATACCATCTATGGTATGCAAGCAATAATTGTGATCAACTTTAGAGGAGAATAACCACCTACTATCTACAGTAAAATTCTGTTATAAAAATATAAGACACCAAACATAGGCTAGACAATAGCTTCCTCAAGAACAGGTCGTTTTTCTTTGAATCGGCCAAAATCAAACATGGAGAGGTCTATAGTTTTGTATTCAGAGTAGAACGCAAGTTCAAACAGCGCCCTTCCTATGGCGAGCCCTTGTTGCACCCCATGGCCACTCATCCCGTTTGCAAACAGGAAGTTACGGAACTTTGGGTGAGGGCCGATGATGAGGTTCTGATCAACAGTGTTGTAGTCATAGAAACCAGCCCATGCGCTCTTCAACTGGAAGTGGAGAGGAGAAGAAGGTATAATATCATTATAATATGATTTTTATACGCTTAAACCAAAAGCCATTTTGATATATGTTAAAAATCAATACATTTTAAAAACTTCTTCTAATTGGATACATAATTGAATTCAAAAAGCAGACTATTTTTAACATTATTCTATGTCAAATAGGCTATTGCAATTTGCATACACAAGTCTTATTTCCTCACTAAAAGAAGACTGTGCATATACTAACTGTATGCTGACCTTTTAGTTATCCAAACACTATATACAGATAAAGGAATTCACAGTCCACTACTAGATAGATTTATTATGCACAACAAAAGTTTATTTTAGGGGAATCCCATGAATGCACAGTAAGTTGGAAATGGGGTCCCTAGCAAGAAATTGAAGACAATGACTCAGGTATTCTGTTTCAGTGAAGTCCCTGACCTGAGAAGAAATACATGAAACTGATAGTGATCTCAAACACATACCTTTGAATTGTTGAATGCCGGTACCCTGTGAGCAATGCTGGGCCACACAACATTCTGGTAAAAGTCATAGTCAACGCTGAGATCAGCTATACTCGGCTCCTGATCCTGAAGGGAACACAGGGATGCAATTAGTATTAGAAATCGGTTCCACTCAAGTAATCAATTTATGATTATAATCGATTGTCAGAGCATCACTAGATGCAATGATGATGGTTCACTGTATGGACATTCAATTAATTCATGGATATTACCTAATATCATTATTGGGGATATTATAACAATGACATTTATTCCGTTAATAATTTTATGTAATGCGTCATGTAGTTTATACTTTTTTCTTGTAGCTGGAATAATGAAGACAAAAGCTGATGTACTAAAATAAAATTTTGATCAAACATATATATATGAGTAATTTAAAGTCAAAATTCTCTATGTCAAAATCGTTGCGACCTCAGGAAATACTTCCAAGAAAACGAACGTTCAATATATACGTAAAACAAAACATGTCTTTCTTAACCGAAAATATACCGTTAAGAAAAAAGTTAGACTTAACAACAATATCAAGATAACACAGTTCGACAAAGCGGGTATCCACTGTATGATCAAATTCCTAAAATAGTTTTATTAATTGAAAAATTGTGGAAATGAAAATAGTTCTAAATTGTTTTGAAACAAACTCATCATGATCTTGAACCATTGAAACAAACAAAACAAACTCATCATGATCTTGAACCATTGAAACAAACAAAAAAAACAAACTCATCATGATCTTGAACCATTGAAACAAACAAAACAAACTCATCATGATCTTGAACCATTGAAACAAACAAAACAAACTCATCATGATCTTGAACCATTGAAACAAACAAAACAAACTCATCATGATCTTGAACCATTGAAACAAACAAAACAAACTCATCATGATCTTGAACCATTGAAACAAACAATAACTAACAAACCAAAACAATTTTTTTTATACAAAAACAAATGTCTCCCTTTATTTCATCCCTTTGTTTTCAAATTAGTGTATAAATAGAATAACATGGCGCCGCAGTCCTCAAATACATACTGTAATTGAAACTGCATATATATCCAAAAAGCATAAATAATTTAAGTGATTTCATCAGAATAAATAATTGAAGTGATTTCACTAATATATACAAAACAATAAATGCACACCTATTTATACTAATTTTAACTATGTCAAGGCCCATTACTCTGCTGTAACTGGGGTTCAGCACCAACAAAACCTAGGTGAACAACTTCTCATGCTGATATTAGCATTCTTGTTATCTTTCATAATTGAAACTTAAATACTTTTGCAGGTAAGCACAAAACAAATTTGAGATGGACACACAGGCGGACGGACAACCCTAACGTCTCCCTTTAGTTAAAGAGGAAATATAACAACGTAACTTGTTACAGTAGCCTTACCATTTTCAAGACCTGACAAAAAACACACAAAATTTTGCTTTTGCTCAAATATAGTACATCTGCCAATAGAAACTCACATATAATAGCATGCTCAGGGCTAGGATACATTTTTAATTTCATTTAAAAACAACAATGAGGTGTGTTTTTCTTAATAAATACAATCAATCTTTAAACCAATTTAAAAAATAGAAAAAAGAAGGAGAATTATTAAGTACAAAACTACAAATGAATAAAAATAAATCATACATTGTACGACCCTTTCTTTGAAATCGGTAATTTCAAGCAGTTACAGTTTATCGTTAATTCCAACAATATGAACAAATTGTGTTATTGGTCACTTAAGACACAATTTATTTGAATTTGCAAATAACACTTCATTCGTTTAGTTTCATTAATATTTAGCTAAAATTCTTGATCACACAATATTTATATTTTGTCATATGCACATTAAAAAGAGTTATTTCCAGATAGTTTGTGTATTTGCTCTTTATTTTGATATGGTGATAATTAAAGAAGTCCAACTTCAACACAAATTATTTATTTATGAAACAACGTTTCGGCCATTCGGCCTTCATCAGGTTGTATGTATATAATGAACAGGAAATGACGTCAACATCAAATGACGTCAACGTTGATAACGTCAAAATATAGCATACATTTTTTGCGCAAAATAATGTCTTATAGGATCTAAAGAGATACAATTAATTATATTAATTATAATTGTATCTCTTTATTTTGACTGAAATTGGGTATTAAATTACCTATTTTCCAGTCTTTTAAAGCCAAAAACTTAATTGTTATACTTAGTGTATAACTTGATTTATTCACATATTTGTGTATCAAAAGCCTTGGTTAAAGAATTTAGAACCTGCTTAGTTTCTTCTTCTCCATCTTACTATCAACCTTAGATTCTCACCTCACTGGGTGAGGCCCCACAAATGTAGTGTCCCCCGAGCCCCTCCCGCCGGAAGTACGCCCCAGAAGTATCAATCAGGAATGGACAGTCGAGGGTCGGGCCTTCTGGGCAGTGTACAGTGTACACAAATCGCTTTCTGAAACAGTTTCAAAGGAATTGAAAGATTTGAATGCATAAATTGATTTTGCACTTTATATCAGATTAAGCTGAAATAACAGGTGTTCACAACTAAATCTAAGCCAGTTTATCATGGAAGATTCTTTGAAATCATAAACTTGATTGGTTACTTGATTTTTAACTTTGTTGGTGCAAATGAGTATAAACAAGAGTGCTGTAAAGTAATTGCTAATGCTTATCAGTTAAAGGATCATTCAGTCAAAAATGAGACATAACTCAATGAAATTTAAGCAAGAGTTTTTGGCCTTGAAAAACATGTGCATACTGTGTATGGTAATATATTGTACCAAATTTAAATAAAGCTATAACATTATTTAGTCATGAATGGGACATAACTCAATCAATATTTTAGCAAGAGTTATTGGCCTTGATAAGCATGTGTATACTGTGTTTGCCAATAAGCGTACCAAATGTAAATGAAATTAGTTGAACCGTCTTTGAGTTTTGAACAAAGTTAATTAAGGTTTTTGCAGAATGCAAATAATGACACTGACAAGACTGTTTTTTCTTCGAACAAAAGAGCTTAAAATCACAACAGAACATGTAGTCTTTCACAGTGCATCACCGGTATACCTGGGTTCCACAGGTAGGACAATATCGTCTGTTAGCTCTGGGTCCCCAATTCCGACCATTCTAGCAATCTCTCCTGCCCAGGGCCCAGCGGCATTGACCATGACTGAAGCATCACAGCCATATGTCTTACCATTTGGGTGCTCTACCTGGAGAAAAACAGGGAATTATATAAGGTATACATATTTTTGGTCTGTTCTGTAAAGGTACAACTATTAAGGTATCCAACAGACAATGAACTGTGATATTTATACCTGTTACAACTATATAATTTTGCTACCAGTTGAACTTGAGTAGAAAAAGAATATAAGTCACTTTGACAACTTGAAAACCTCGTGCCTTCATAGAATTAAATGCTTAAGATAATCAAATATATTTCTTTTGTTTCAATGAAAAAAACAACAACTCTGATTATAAGTACAAATAAATTAGACATTCAGCAGTTGTAACCTTTAAATACATTATTTCAAATAAACACAATTTTTGTGAAGTTATTGATGTTCCAATTCTTCACAGCCAGACACAATGTGCACCTTTTTCTCCCTGAAAGTAAAAGCACCCTGTCTGTTTTCTGCAACACTTTGTCTTTTAACAAAATCTGGGTAAACCTGGTGGTCATTTCAATTAAGGGTTTTTGTCAAAATTTCAATAATCTAAAATCCATACATAAGTCAACAAGAGCTGTCACAGAGACAGCATGCTCGACTATTACGCCGCTTTTTAGTGTAAGGATTGATATGTTTTGGCAAAACATGGGTCACTGTTTAAATAGATTAGATTTCAATGCAATACATGATGTATTTGCTGAGATATTAACATAAATGCGGTTACATGCAAAAATTTAACCAGAATTTCTAAGTCCAATAATAAAGGGCCATTATTTTTTGCGAAATACAGTTATTTATCTTTGTTATTCAAGTAGGTTTGAAAGCTTGAGTACCATTGTATAAAGTCTCAATGCAATACATGGTTGGTGAGATATTAACATATGTGTGCTAAAATGCAAAAACTTCACCAGAATTTCTAAGTCGCATAATAAAGGGGCAAAAATGATACAATATGCAAGATAGAGTTATCTTTCTTGATTAATTAAGAGGGTTTCATGGTTGGGAGCCTGTGTATAAAGTTTCAATGCAATTCATGATGTATTTGAAATTCTATTTCAAATAAAAAAAAGGGCCAAAATTTGAATTTAATGCAAACTATTTAGAACAAGTTATCTTACTTGGTTAGTTAAATCTATTGGATGGTTGAGTACCAGTGTATAAAGTCACAATGCAATACATCAAATAGTTGCTGAGATATTAACCTATGTGTGCTTAAATGCAAAACCTTAATCAGAATTTCTAAGTCAAATAATAAAGGCCCATAATTTGCATTATATTAAAAAAGTGTTATCCCACTTCATTAATTTAGTAGGTTAGATAGTTGGGAATACATATTTAAAGTTTCAATGCAATACATGATGTATTTGCTGAGATATTGACTTAAATGTGGTTACATGCAAAACCTTGACCAGCGAGAGTAGTAAAGCTCCCCTTATTCTTTGAAATAGTCGAGCTAAGAATGGCAACAAATTTATTTTTTTATTTTCTCTTCATTCTCATTTTAACAATTTACTCAAATATGCAGCAAAATAAGGAAAATATAACACTACGATGATTTCAATTAACAACTATAATTAACAAAGATCTTTACCGCCCCCAGATGCCCATACTCACATCTACTCCTATAGGTTGCTTGCTCATGCGGAACCCAGCCCCCTCTGTGGTCTGTACATCTTCATAGCGGAACTTGACCACATCGCCCTCACAGTAACGCACCCCTAGCTCGATGTTTTTTGCCTTCATGGCCTGCACGAGCTGCCAGGGGTCAAACCAACCCTCTCCCTCAGTACCTTGACAGGGACAAATAACGGCAGGCTTTTATTGAGTCTAATAACACAAGTTATAAATCTGGCCCCAGTTTCTCCAAATTTCTTAAGTCCCTTATAACAGGATTTAGCTAATCTCTCTTTTTTTCTTTGTCTAAATATTTCGTGTAATATCAACTTAAATAAGAGTTATAAGATAGGAATTACTGTTATGGTTATCACAATAAACCATATTTTATATACCAAAATCACATATAAGTATGTGTTTTGTCTAATTGAAATACATGTACGTTACCTACCGGTAAGCCTATTTAGCTTCAGAAGTTTCCAAAAATTGGGGCCAGGAATGGTGTGATAATGTAATAACATCAATTTTCACTTATTTTTTTTACATCAAATACCTTATGTAATAGATTTAGCTGACAAATCGTTATATCTTAACATTTAATAAACAGCTTTTTATATATATATATATTATAATACAATGTATTTTCACTACAATTTGGGAATAGGGCGGTAGCTTTAAACGAAATGACAGAGAAGATAGAAGATGGTAATAAAGTTTTTTCATTTCAAAATAAACAAATTCTTCTGTGTTGAATCAGTGTGATCCAATATTTTAATGAAATAAATTTAAAAAAGAAAGGAGAAGAAATTTCTTTCACTTTTGGGAAAAAAGTTATACCGTATGTCCAAGAATTGGCAATGGGGCCAAAAAAAACACTGTATTTGTTTCCTGACAAAGATGGATAGCAAGTGCTAGCCTGACCAGTCCACTTTGCAAGTAGCCTATTCAGTCGCCTACAAATATCTTTCTCTTGCAACCAGATAGCAGCTAAATCCTTTCTCATAACATTGGAATGTGTAAATATAGAAATGTTTATTGTGAAACTAGTCTTACCATATGAGCCACACTCAACCCCGTCCAGATTTATCCAAGGAAACTTCTCTGCCAGCTCTGATTTACCGAGAATAACGGTCTTTGCTCCCTGTTCTCTGCAACATACACCCATCAAAAACTTATAGTTCATCACTTCAAACTGGCAAATCAGAACCAAGTATTTTGTGCACTCAATTTTTTCTTATTGGTGTATGTGACTGAATCAATTCATATATTTGGCTGTGACATCATACTTAATGATTGACTTACCTGAGTTTCCTTGTCCCTTGGAATAAATTTGTTTAATTTGTAAGACATGAACTTTAATCTTTATACAGTGATCAAAATTAGCCTAATTAGCATATTAGCATAAGCCTGCAAGTCTGGAGCAAGCCAAGGATGGTTAAAAGTCTGGATTTTGTCAAATGTTTTTTCGAGTCCGAGGTTTATAATCTCAAAATAATATAATCATTAAGAGTACAAGCTTGTTCATGAAAACCTTAATTTCGATGACTCTTAAGGTAACTCTTAGAAATGACATTTGATTAAGTTTGTTTAGGATCCAACTCCAAATGTCTAGTTGAAAATAGGTTTACACAGTGTCTTTGGACATGGTCTCCCCAAAAATAATAAGCTTAGCTTAATCAAGATTTAAGGGACTTAAGTTTGTTCGATAAATTGAAAACAAAGCATTAAGTGCATGACATATATCAATTTCAGTTCTTCAAATTTACATTTACACAAACCTCTGCATTTGAACACATTCCAAGAGGAACTGAGCACGGTCTTCCGGGGCTAGGAACAGGTAACCATGGGGATGGAAGTCCACACACGGAGTGTCCTGGTCTGAAATAGGTCATACAAATTATACATGTCAAGACATGTGTGTCATGAATACCGCACAATGCGACTTGGCATTACCATGCATTTACTGTGATGTCACATGAACCCCCAATGTACATTCATTGATGTAAAGCAGGATTCAACATTACCAATGCAACATACCGAAACTTTCTCAGTTCATTATACAATAGTTGAAATAAATGATTCAAATCCAACACAAAGGGCTGATTGTTCAGAACTTTGTTAAAGTTAACAACGTGATCAACATATCGTTGTTAACTTTAACCTTTTTGATGATGTGCTCACATGTTTTAATAAAAAATACAGCTGAAACAGTTCTCTCAGATCTATTTTTAGAAATACAGCAGATCACAAGTATACCCATTAAACTTAGAAAAGAATATTTGAAAGTTAACAATTTTGATGTGTACAATGTTGTTAATTTAAACAAAGTTCAGAACAATCGCCCAAATGTTTCAATCCCCAGTTTTCATGGACCCTCCCAATATTTATTATAGATAATCTGTAATATTGAGGTTTAACATAAAAGTGCAATCCTACATAAGTCGATCCTAATTGTTCTTCAAGTAGGTTTTGCTTCATGGCATTTCTGGAAAATTATTCAAATTTAAGTTGTTTTCTTAAATTTATATATAATGCTTTCGGAAACATATTTCAGAAACATATATATATATATAGCCTAATTGATGTTTGACCTTACTTTTCACTCCGAGCAAGGTTTTGTAGGTTTTAAGGAACTCTGTGGTATACATAGACATCTGTACATTCTCTGGTATAGTAAACTGGTGTCGCAGTCCGCCTGCTGATAGCATGCTTGACGCTCGTGTGTACTGAAATGGAACATTATATAATTATTAGGTTGGAGCCAAAACGGGTATTGCCTCACAAAATGGACACCAGTACTTGTTTCTACCATGATAATGAACCAGAACGTGATTCTTATGATCAGCTTTTATCACAGTCAAGCATAACGAAATAAGTATAACGTAAACTAAAATAAATCCCTTAGTTTATGCTTTATTTTAAAGGATTTGTACAGTAATATTCTCTGAGGAATAATTACAGTAAACTAAGATTGAAAATATTAATTTCTTTCATTCTGTAAGCATATGTCAATCATAATGCTTGGCAAGACCAACACTTATATGACTAAAAATCTGTTTGCACAATTGCTTAATGAATATTGTTAAAATAGTTCACCTATCTTAAAACCTAGTTATAGCACATTACCATTGTCACTAACTTTGTTATAACTTTGTTATATTTCACGAAAAATTGAGACAGAATAATTATATTCTCACACAATAGTCCCTCTCCACAATTGTAACATCATACATGTCTGCGTGCTGTTTGAGAAAGAACGCCACGGCGGTTCCCGTCAACCCTCCCCCAATAATCAAAAAGTCTGTTCTTCGTGGCACTGTAGCATCCTGCTTCTCACCTTTCCCAAAAAACATTGGCTCGAACTCATTCTTAAGTACCTTCAATGCTGACCTGGGTAACGGAAAAATGGAAAGATTTAGTATAGCAACTCTTTGAAACTTCATTAACATATCATTAATTATATAAAATTATTGATCAATGCAATATTCTCCACACAACTTAACACAATATAACTATTTTTGTCTCACAAATGTATATATATAAAGAATGATTCCTTTCACTTTTTAAATGCAAAAATGTTTTTTTTTTAATTCAAACTCATAAACGTTTTATCTCATATCATGATATACCGGAATATACCCATATAATGGTTCTATTGCATGTGTAGTGGTAATAATCAACAATTGTGAGCACATAAGGATTTATCAACAAGACAAACCTTGGCTCGCTTCCTGGTCCCACATACTCCCTTTCTTTTACTTCTTCCTTCTCAACTTTGCCTTCCTTTTTATTTGCAGGAACTTTATCACTGAAAAATCTGCCACATTGCTGTAATACCCGGCTGTTTTGTCCCAACACCAAACTTCTGTACGTCATATTCAACATCATGATGCTGCTTCTCTGAAAAGAGGCATAAATTAATTGATAAATGCATTATATTAATATTGGCTACTCTGACAACAGCAGTACAAAGGGTTGCCATGTTGGTCTTTATTTCAGCTGATAAGGGGCATAACTGTAAAATGTATTAAAGCCTGAGTTATTGGCCGTGAAACAGGTATATTTTATACCTACTGTCAGTATTCATTGGTAGCGTGTGTACAAAGTTTCAATGACATGTGTTAAAGTGACACTCTTATTTAAAATTAAAACATACATATGTAAAACAGACATAAATTTTAAGTGATAAACCTTTAACTACTAACAAAATAATGCATTTATAGGAAATATTAATTACTGATAACAAGATTGTAACTGTGTATTTAAATGCTAATAACGCACAAATATTAAATGATTGGTGAGTGCTAAATGATTTACAATGATCAACTATCTCTCATATAGAAATACCGCTTTTTCTGCACCTTTCTTTCAAATAAAACATGGAATCATGCATAAGAACCATCGTTTGTGGAATTTAATCATCCTTTTTGGTAAATTAAAACAATTGTATTAATTGTGGTACATCTTATTTGGGAGTAAGAGTGCATCTTTAACTATTCCATATCATGAACATTTTTTAAGCTATGGCAAATGTGATCTACAACATTGACAATGCTGCCTCCAATGCTATTACAATACCATGACCTTAATTCTCCCAAAAATGGACACTCTAATCATCAGCTAAGTGTTGCTTTTAATTGATTGGGGTAATTTTATGAAAGTGCATTACAAATGAAGTGTTTTGTTTTGGAGTCAATAAAAATATTCAAATGTTAAGTAACATGGCACCTGCTTGTTATATGCCAAATGTCTATCAAAATCAAGATAATGAACCAACAGCACTGGCCAGTAATAATAAATCAACACCAACAGTCTTTTTTACATTTTTTTTTTTTGAGAAATTCAAAACATTTAGTTGCAGGTTAATTAAAAGGACAACATTTTCAGCTGAATTGGCTCCAGTAGGACTATCACCAAGTGTTCAAAAGGCAGGGCAGTCTTAATTTGACTTAGAATTGCAGTCACCTATACCTGATGTCTCTTTAAGCATTTATGAACCAGTCAATTGTAACCCCCGCACCCCAGAGACATCCTAGGAAATGCACATTCCCTGCTATTATCGGCTCATTCACACACCTACCACCTGGTATGTAAAAGCATGGCCCATTTCCCCCGCTATCACTTGTATACCCCCAGACCCTGCTTTGGTTTCATATGACCAGTAAAATGTTAAGTGACATTTAACCACAGAGATTTTTTTTGCTTCAGATTTAGATTGGAATTATGTATTTTTGTGATGTTGGGCCAGATTTTTCTTTTAACGGTAGTTCTATCAAAATTCAATTGCTATGTTACAGTTATATTAATGAGCTTTATGATTACAATTATGTAATTGAAATAACTGAAATAGTCACAGTCCGAATCTGTTTGAGTACGAATCAGTGCATACAGACAACAATTTCTATTTTCATCCCTTCTTCTTGATTGTCATGATATGTTACATTCGCTTTACAACAATAATTGTTTATGTCAACAATTATTTCACACTGTGTAGTTGGAAATATTTGTGATAAGTGCATTATAGACTCCAAATACTAAATAAAATGACAAACATGTTTACCTCTCTGGATCAGCACAAATTCCGATGACGTTTCGTGTTACTACACAAAGCTTTCATGAAAGTGAAAATACGAATATTTGGAGATGCAAAAAGTTCAGTGATTGACATGAGTTTTCAATTTTATGTGATGGGATAAAATTATTTACTGGAAAGCAGGTATAAATATACGTCTACGTTTTCAACTAAAATTAAGCGATTTTATTAGACACACCAAATGTGAGCCAATTATGAACGCACCTGTCTAATTGAGAATTCTGTGATCGATTATTCATGTACACTTTAATGAACACCATACAATAATAATGAAATATGCTTTTTTACACACAAAGCCTTTAATCTATTTAATTTACGGTATTATTTATTTGTTTATTTATTAATGTGTACAAATTGTATATGCATTTAACACAGACATATAAACCATAATTTATTGTAGAGCTCTACATGTACATCATAATAAAAATGTACTTGTTATTTATCTAATATCTGCATATATATGTCCTTATTGGCTTAAGTACATTTACTGACTCTGAATTTTTATCTTAATTTTTTAAAAATGTTAAAATCTTTGACTTAAGATTATTATTGTAATCAAATTCACATACATGTACCACATTTATTTAAAAAATAGTTAATGGGGCTGTACTCCATATAATGAAATAGCGAAAAAAAATTAAAACTTGGTATCAATGTGAATAATGCATTGAAACTTACTAACTGAAGTACCACATAGTTTACAATTAAAATTTATTTTCACAGTTTTTTGGTTATTTTTCCATTAAAAACGATTACTAGGTATTTCTACCTAGTAAAATTCATTCCTTGTGCGTGATTGGCTAGTCGATGTTATCACGTGATATTACCAAGTAAGTTATTTAGCTGAAATATTCCAACTGTTTCGAGTAAGCCTTCGTAGCACAGTGGACTGCAATTTTGGCGACCCCGGTTTGAACCCGGTCTCATGCTTATACTTGATATATTTTTTTACATTTTGGTATTTTTTTACAATTATGATATCAAAGAGTAAAACATTTTATTAAATAATTGTCCTGGGATTCGTTACAGAAATAAAAAAAAAATTGGTGCCAATCTGATATACAGTCCCTTTAATGTTTGTTTGAATACTATTTTGATAATACTAAGTTACAATTAATTATAGTATTTAGCAAAACTTGGAATTAAAAGTTTATGAGTATCAAAAACATGCATTTTTTAAAAATCAAAACCTGCATGTTATATGCTGCTATATATTATGACTTGATCAGTGGTCATAGTTTATTCTTATTTAAGTGGTTGGGAAAATTTGAACCAGCATTCCATTAATTATTGATTATTTATACTTTTTTTATTGTTACAGGATGGCGTCAATGTATGACCGTGGTTCACCCCCACGTTACAGGCGCCACACAACGTCCGTGCTCCAGTCTCTACAGTCACGAAGCGTTCCCAATTCTGCTAGACTCTCCTCAACACCTCGTCCTACATCGGCTCTGGACCGCAGAATGGTACGCTGACTTGCAGGGATTCCAGTATTATATCTAGATACAGTATAGGAAATTCTGATTTAACTCTCTGAAATTTCTATGTTCTGGTGTATTCTTTTAAATTCATTGTAAGGTTAATCCAGGTTTTAAAAGAGGCAGGGTACTGCAGTAAAGGGACAGAGAGCTGGGGATGAACGGGCACATTATATTGAGCAGTGAAGACTATATATATTATTATTATATAATTATCATTATTATTATTAAATATTATGAATCCGACAAAAAAAGAGCAGTTTTAGGATATATATTAAGTGTGTATGTATTTATTATCTCATAATAACAATACATCACAAAGAAAATGATTAATTGATTATCTAAAGCATTCAATTCTTGGCAGAAGGTTTGCCAATGCTGGTCTCCCCTATTTTTTTGTGCTCGAAAAGATTGCAACATCTGTCATTTCACGTCCGATTTCTGTTTAAATAAAGAACAAAAATACAAATCATAATAACTTTTGACTTTGACATTTATTTCACATATAGTAATAATCTGCAGGCAACACCCTTTTAGATAACACTAAACTTATACGGGGTCACCAGACACCAAGATTTAACATTATCGCCAATGGCATGTTAAAATGACAAGCTTATTGATATTGTGGATCGGATACCTCAATATCAAAGACAGCATTGATCAAAGCCAATAACGATGGTGCATAAGATTGGGATTTCTTGTTCTTCATTATCTTGTCCTATTGTTTGAGTTTGGTTTAAAGATGGCAGTCTTCTGCTGGGCTCACTGTCATAAAACATTGTGCCAAATATTCCGGTCATATAAAATGTAAATATTTACCAATTGAATACTTAACATGTCTTCTGCCGCTGTAAAGTGGTATTTTAATCTTAGTACTAGGCTCTTTAAATAGCTAAGGACAATGTTATAGGGTGAGGAATTTTAAATAGATTGTATGGCGTATGGGCTTATGTCGGTTATAATAATAATGTTTGAAAAAAATGATATAGGGCTTGTTATCAAAATCATTTTTGGGGCCTAAAAATTCTCTATTTTTGTTTTAGTATAATTTGTGTGAAAATTGTTCTCATTTCGAAAAGAGCTCTGAGATTTTTGAAGAAAATTATCTTTCTGATGATCATGATAAAAGATGCATTGGTCTACTTTTAGTTATTAAAAAAATAATACAGTTGTCAAGAAGGCTTTTCGAGAAATCGGAGCCTGTTTTCTATTCCTTTACAATGATTTAAAGGTACTCGCTTATTTTTTTGTAAAATGCACTTTTTTTGAATGACGAATTAAAGTGTGGCAAATCATTAGAGTGTGAAAACTAACATACCAAAAGCTGGAACCCTTCAGCAAATGTTGATATTTGCTCAAATATTGTCTTTAAAGACCACAAATTTCATTTTAGTTGTCTGAACGTTTAATGGATGCATGTGTGATTATTCCTAACAAGATTTGAAACAACTGTTTCGGCCATACTTTTTTATATCTTAATATGTGAGCACATAGTAAACATTTCACTTTTAAAGGTTTTACAGCAAGATTGTTACTTATGTTGTTAACTTTAACAAAGATCTGAACATTGTAGCATCATTGTTTAACCCCACGCTTGCTTTATAGTACATGTGCACGGTATTGAAAAAAAGTATTCCAGTCATTTGCCTTTTAAGCTTTCTTAAAATGTTTTTAATTGCTCTTAATGTATTTTAAAACCACAATCTAAGGAGAAAGGTTGCTGGACTTTAAATGGCTTCCAGGCAGTGCATTGACCAGGGATTATGTACATGTTGACCGAGTTAATTGTTTAAGGCTATATATATGGGCATCATAAAGCCAAAAGAAACTCAAATATTTGTCAAACCTAACCAACCTTAGTACTCTTGCACTATATAAATGAGAGTTAATCCTTAGATAAACATCTTCTCCAAGGTGTCAATATACTGATCTACAACTTATTGGAACATATTTCTTTTAAGCCACTTCAGTATACAAATGCTTTACTACCTTTAGTTAACTTCAAACGTAGTGACATGTAACAATTTGGTATGATATGATTCTTAGTTATTCAACTTCAAGGTGGGTTTTAGTGTTATTTTTTGGGATTTTGTTAGTGAGGATCAACCGTAATATTCTTGGGTAGAGGTAATTGACATCATAATTTATCATTACAGTTAAAGTGACACTCTTATTCAAAATCAATACATACACATTTTGTTTACAAACATAGATTTTGACTGATTAACCTTAAACTACTTACTAAATAATGCATTTATGGAAAATATTAACTACTGATTTAGAGTTTTATAACCGTGAATTTAAAAGCAGAAAGCGCAAAAATATTAAATGATTGGTGAATGCTTAAAGATTTACGGCAGTCCACTATAGTCTCATAAGGTAGAAATACTGTGTTTTATGCTCACTTCTTTCAAATTAAACTCGATATCCTTCATAAAAACCATTATTTTTGACATTTATTAATCACTTTTGGAATAATAAAACAATATTATTAATTGATGTAAATCTTATTTGGGAGTAAGAGTGCATCTTTAATGAAATTTAACTAATTTTATAATGATTGGTTTTTGAAGGGAAAAAAGGAGTAGGAATCAACATAAATGAATGTTTATGTATTTGATCTTCTAGCTTGAAGTGATGTTTTAAAACATACATTTACCTTTCATTTTATAAGATACTTTACATAATAAATATTTATGCATGTTTTTAATGAAAATATATTTAATATGCGAGTTGTAAATCTAATTTCTTCATCTTCAGATCGAGAAAACCAAATCTTCCCCATTCCAAGTGTATAAATATATGAAGTTACTTTTCTAAATTTATGTTGAAAATTGTATGTTTACTAACTTACATCATTGTAATATTTCTTTGAACTGAAAGCTATTGAACTAACATTTCTACATGAAGACATACAAGTAACAAGAGACTTCTAAGCCAATTTTCTTTTGATGTCTTCAAATTCTTCTTATAATAAAAGTGACAGTTTTATCCTACTGCTAATTATCCTGCAAGCCCATCTGCTATAATAGAGTCTCTGGGGGTGATGGCACCATATTGATTGTTGGATCTTGACTTATTGATTCTTAATTCCTTGCAGGTTTGTTAGACTTTGTTCTTAGTAAGTCATTATACAGTGTATTCTGTAACAAGGGCATGAGCTAAAGCAGGTGCCAATAGTATGTCATAATACAGTGCATACTGTAACAAGGGCATGAGCTAAAGCAGGTGCCAATAGTATGTCAAACTACAGGGTATTCTGTAACAAGGGCATGAGCTAAGCGGTTGCCAATAGTATGCCATTATACAGTGTATTCTGTAACAAGGGCATGAGCTAAAGCAGGTGTCAATAGTATGCCATTATACAGTGTATTCTGTAACAAGGGCATGAGCTAAAGCAGGTGCCAATAGTATGTCATAATACAGTGTATTCTGTAACAAGGTCATGAGCTAAAGCAGATGCCAATAGTATGTCAAACTACAGGGTATTCTGTAACAAGGGCATGAGCTAAGTGGGTGCCATAGTATGCCATTATACAGATGTCAGTGTATTCTGTAACAAGGGCACGAGCTAAAACGGGTGCCAATAGTATGCCATTATACAGGGTATTCTGTAACAAGGGCATGAGCTAAAGCAGGTGCCAATAGTATGCCATTATGCAGTGTATTCAGTAACAAGGGCATGAGCTAAAGCGGATGTCAAAAGTATGTCATTATACAGTGTATTTTGAAACAAGGACATGAGCTAAAGCAGGTGTCAATAGTATGGCATTATACAGTGTATTTTGTAACAAGGGCATGAGCTAAAGCAGGTGCCAATAGTATGTCATTATACAGTGTATTTTGTTACAAGGGCATGAGCTAAAGCAGGTGCCAATAGTTTGTCATTATACAGTGTATATTGTAACAAGGGCATGAGCTAAAGCAGGTGCCAATAGTATGTCATAATACTGGGCATTCAGTAACAAGGGCATGAGCTAAAGCAGGTGCCAATAGTATGTCATAATACTGGGCATTCAGTAACAAGGGCATGAGCTCAAGCAGGTGCCAATAGTTTGTCATTATACAGTGTATTTTGTAACAAGGGCATGAGCTAAAGCAGGTGCCAATAGTATGTCATAATACTGGGCATTCAGTAAAAAAGGCATGAGCTAAAGCAGGTGCCAATAGTATGTCATAATACTGGGCAGTCAGTAAAAAGGGCATGAGCTAAAGCAGGTGCCAATAGTATGTCATAATACAGGGCATTCAGTAACAAGGGCATGAGCTAAAGCAGGTGCCAATAGTATGTCATAATACTGGGCATTCAGTAACAAGGGCATGAGCTAAAGCAAGTGCCAATAGTATGTCATAATACTGGGCATTCAGTAACAAGGGCATGCGCTCAAGCGGTTGTCAATAGTATGTCATTATACAGGGTATTCTGCATGAACTAAAGCAGGTGTCAATAGTATCATTAGTATGTCATTATACAGGGTAAGAAAGGCATAAGCAGGTGTCAATTGGCCATAATGTTGTTTCATTCATAGGATTACATTTGTATCACAAGTACCAAACATTTGTTTTACAAGATGAACTGCCAAATGTCAATAAGATAATGTCTGTACTATTAAAATGTAATGCCGAAGTATCCTCAATCAACTTAGTTGATAAAATTTATTTACCATCAATGGTGCTCTAACAGTCATTCTGAACCCATAAATGGGTGGCTGGGGGTGTAGCAAGGTTATCAACCCCTATTAAGTACTTTAAAAACTCTTGATACTACTCTCAGAGCAGGTATTTGATACAATCAGCCATGTCTTTTATTACAGTAAACGAGATGGTCTGTACTTCTTAAGTTTTTTTGTCATGAAATTATGAATGGAACATTAAAAAGGGAGTGTTAGCGTTTCGTTGATGATGGCCTTAAACAATTATGATATTTAAATGACAGTAATTTGTTATATAATAAACAAATTTACACAATTATATTGAAAGATCAAAAAGTTAAGTGAAATAGTCACAATTGAGCCTTGGGCAATTGTTAAGATGTAATTACTGTGAATTTAATAGGCTGTACAGAAATAATGTTATTTCCTTTAGAAAATACACCAATACAAATATTTGTACTGGAGATTGAATTATGATCGGCTATAAGATCATAATGATAACCTTGCAATGAAAACATAATGTAAGAATTTTTGATATACTCTGAAATAGTAATAGTTTGGGGATTGAACACTTTTCTTAACAAAATGTGAAAACGTGGAATTAAGCTTTCACCTCAGTGTTTAAGACCTAAGATTTGAAAAGAACATTCTTTATGTGAGAAATAACATACAAATACAATGTCAAACAATTCTGTAAACTAATTAAAAAAAACTGAAGAACATCAAATGAATTATTGTAACACCAATATTTTTCAAAGGAATTATCATTCCAAATGAATTTCTCAATTTCCGATAATGTTAATACTGTTAAGTTGAAATTGTTCTGCTCATAATCTTATAATTTTCTTTCCTTCCAGGTCCACAGGTCATACGTTGATGTAACGACAGACATGGACTCACCCTCAGCACATTCCACCCATCAACAAGACCACTTCTACACAGAGCTGTACAGGAAGTACCCACATGCGTTTCGACGTCGCCTAGAGGCTCGTGATGCAGGGAGACAACTGTTCAATTCCAGGCACCACGTGAGATTCAAGGATGAGATTAATGATGAATCAGAAAATTCTGTCCATTTACACAATGGTTCTGTGTCGGCAAGGACTTTAACTAACTGGGATAAAGAAGTTGGGCATTATTTTAGACAAGGTCAAAGTTCAAGGTCGCAAGAACGTTTGAATTCAGATTGCGAGGGTTCAGAAATGTCTGTGAAACAGAGGCTGCGAATGAATTCTAAACACTTGAATAATTTGTTGAATGAAGGGTCTCCTTTTAGGAAAAGAAAGAGTGGGGATCATGTGCAATATGACAGTGGGATGGAAAACGGGCAAAGCTTGCAGGATTACATGCTAGAAAAAAGCAAGGAAAGAAGTCGACACAGGAAGAAGCATCATAGAATTATAATACAACGAAAAATTACCAAAGATGATGATAGAGATGAAAACAAGGAAAATGAAATCCGCCAACGCAGATGGATGAGCAAGTCAGCATCTCCAGTTGCCAGGAACCGGCTCACCTTCAACCCTTATGTGATGAGTTTACCTAGAGACAACCACCATGTTGATGTTGATGCTTTGATTTCAAACACTGATTTACAAATTGATACTGTTTTAGAAAATATCAATATAGCAGGTCAAGAGTCGCCGCCTGACAGTGCCATAGACATCGGGACACCCTCTGTGCAGTCACTGGTAACAACAGGCAGAGGGGTGCCCTTTAGTAAGTCTATGGAGAAAAAAGAAGAGTTGCCTTCTCCTGACTCTGAAGGAGGGAGAGTAAATTCAGGGGAGATAATTGGTGAAAATGTAGAATCCAGTCCAGGAAGTAGTGCTAGTGCATGTGTAAGAAACAGTAAGACAAATGAGGAAAACCAATGCACGAACAGTGAATCAATAATGAGTAATGTTGATATTAATAAAGAAAATGAAACAGTAGTAAACACAGCTATGAATACAACAGAGCCTGCAGCTGTTGCCGGTGACACATGTAGGATGCAGGAAATCAATGAGATTAACAAACTAGTTGAGGAATACATGCTTACCTCAGAACACATTGACCAGCTAGAATCTAGGCAGGGGGAGGCTGGTCTGTTACAGATCTTCAGTAAAGAGATGGGATATGACACTGAACACAGCAATTACAAGTGCAATGCTCCAGATATTAATTCAGACTTTTCGGATCAAAACAGAATTTCTGAATCAGTAGTAACATTTTCTACAGGTGAAACTTTGAGTAGTGTTAAAGGTGCTTATAAAGACAATACTGCTGAGGGGAATGATGATGGTATGGCAGTGAATGGTTCTAATTTCAATAATAGAGAGTTGACAGAAGCCAATTACCATGCTGATGATGAACGGGAGGGCGAGGAAAATGTTGCCATGGAAATAAGATCAAAGTCAGAACATGAAATAGCTTCAAAGAAGACGATGCATAAAGGTGGGCGGAAAAGTGTTTTGTATCAAACTAGTCTTTATAATTACTAATTTTAAAAGATAAAAATAATGTTCTAAGTTTATAAAAACGTTGTGGCTTTTGTATTGATTTTAAATGGAAATCATATGTCTTATTTCCAAACCATTTCCATAAAATTTAATCTTCTAAAAAGGTTATGAAATGTAATACCACTTTATGTTTTTTCTGTAAGTTGTCTTCAATCTTTTTAAGGCCAGAATATTTTTAAAGCTATATTAAAAATAACCTTTAACTTTTTAAACACATAAAAAATGACAACAGTGTCAGTTTTTAATTGAACTGAATGTATTTTTTAAAGAGCCCATTCATCTGTGCCCTCAAGTTGTTCAGTATTGATAGAGCCATTAACATTTCGATTGAAAACATTGAATACAAAACCAAACTGTTTTACATTTATCATGATCGCCACTTTGAGTATCAATTGAGAATTTGTATTGGCAATTATTTGTCATATTTCTCAATAGCATTAAATTATGCCCAATCACATAACTTAACGCTAGGAGCTGGTGCCATTAATTAAAAGAATTCAGATACAATTTCACACCCATTGGTGATACCTTATACTCCGAAGCATCAGAATACTTATTGAGCGATTATTTTCCGATAGTTCATGAATAATTGACTTAGATTGTAAAGTCATACTTTGATAGTGACCTGGATTGTATCAATATTTAGGTTAAAAACAGCTAATTATTGGCTTAATTTGATATATAAATTAAACTTGATATATATACAAAATTGGATGTCAAACAACAGTCTCTTGAATAGTCTATTATAAACAAAATTTGTTTTAGAGTTTAGCCAGGTTTTAAAAAGGGACAGGGTGCTGCAGAAAGGGTGGGAAGGGCATATTTTATCAGCCTGTGCAGAACTTAAAAAAATATAAATTTGAAAAAAAAAAATGTTTGAAATGTGTTTTACTAGAAGTAGTTTAATCTAATATAAAAGCTAGATATAATAAGTTTGTATGGATTTTTAATCATATAATAAGCTTTTAACCAAAACAAAAGAATTATTTGATTATCTTAAGCATTTAATTCTAACAAGGTAGAAGGGTGCGCATGCTGGTCTCTTTAAGGGCAGAGGGGCGCTACCAAATAAGGGCAGGGTGCAGCACCGTCCTACAACTCTTTAGCTCAATTTGTTTATAGATGAATTTGTCCGTATTTATTTATACATTGGTAAGTTACAGTGCTTCTGTTGTACAAGAAAATGCAACTTATAACGACAGGGCTTTTTCTATAGTACCCACGGGTCCGACTATCGGACCCATTCCCAAAGCAAAATATAAGATATTTTTCCCAATCTTCAGAAAAAAATCCCAATCCAAAAAAAAAAAAAAAATTGTTTTTTTTGAAATTATTTTTTCCTGTACTGGTTCATTTTCAACATCCTAATAAATTATGTCATGTGAAGTTTTTTTGGTAATTGAACTCAGAAATCATTGATTTTCATCACATTCAGAGATCGGAAATATGAAATATTATCTGTCATGATTTATTGCAATAGATATTTACACCCCAAGGATTGATATTTCAGCCATTGCGGGTCTTTTAAAGGGAAAAAAAAACTAATATTAAATCATTACCTATTTCGCAGGAGACTAGACAGCTTTTTCTTTTAACTGTAAAATTTCCCAATTTTGGCATTTTCACGACGCAAAATTTCCCAAAATGTCTAGGGTCTTTTTCTCAAAATGGGCAGAAAAAGCCCTGAACGACTGTGGTAGAAATAAAGGTTAAATTTAAAGGTTAAAATTAGGACATGCCGGCAAGCCCTGCAATTTTTCCGGACAGGCTCAAATTCTCGATTTTATTTAGCAGGTCTTGTTGAAACAAATGATGGCAAGCATCAGTTAAAGGAATCGGGCTTGTTCATTTAAATTTCTAATTTCTATGCCTCGCCAATGTAAAGCAAAGCCCATTACTCTTGCTAACATAACTGTGGAGTTATTTCCCTTGGCATCTTGTTGTGTGCTATTAATGCTCAACTTTCATCTTATTTTTTAGAACAGAATTATAACAACAGTAATATCAGCTGTCAGGGCCAACATGTATCCTTCTGTAATTGTTGCTTCCAGTTAATATTTCGAAAATTAATAAAATACCAGGCTTCTTTGGAATGCCATAATTCAGAATCAAATGACTGACATTATCAGCAAAATCATTAGGAAGAGCTCTTTAAACTGGTAGTTAATAGGCTGTTATCTCTTAAGTATTGCAAATCAATAATATGATTGATGACAAAATCTGCTTCATGTGTCTTTTTAGACTTAAGAACTCTGCACAATGTCCTTAAGCTTATCAAAGACAAAATTTATTTGTTGTATAAAATCTAAACGTTTCTGAAACAATTAAAGGCAAATCTACATGAGATTTGGTTTTGTTATAAAGCTAATGAAAACAATGTAGATTGGCAAAGCATAAAAAGTCACTGCTTTGTCCATCTACCTGTCTGTCACACCATTGTCCAAAGAATAACTTCAAAACTACTGATGGGATTGAAATAAAATGTTAGGCCATCATTGGCCCTCTTGTTAATTCATTGATTTTGTTCATTGCATTTAGTTAAACCAGAGTTATGGCCCTTGGATTAGCAAAATTGCCATTTCTGGATTTGTGTCCCTAAACCCCAAACTGTATAACCAAAGTCATGAAAACTTTGGGAATGTTGTTGGGTGATGAAGTTGTGCACCTGGGATTTTGATCACCACTACACATTGTAAAACCAAGGTTATGGCCCTTGAATTAATAAAAAATACATATTTGGACTTATGTCGATCAATACCCTGTACTCCAAAACTGTTTCACCTAGAGTCATGAAACTTGACGGAATGTTGTTCAGTTGATGAAGTTGTGCTCTTGAGGTCTTGTTTGCTGCTGCAAATAGTATATCCAGAGTTATGGCTCTTGAATAAGCAAAAATTGGTAATTTTGCATTTGTGTCTTTCAAACCTACAAAGAATTTCACATAGAGTCACGTTACCTGTGGGGAAATTTGTTGAAGCAATGAAGTTGTGCACCTGGAATAATTTTTCCTGCTGGATATAGTACAACTAGAGTTTGGTCATGGAATAAAACATATTATTATGATGATGATTTGTTGAGTTAATTCCCCTTGACAGACTATGGTAATTGAAACAGACAAGTGTGGGTCTATTTGTGGTGCAGCAGCTGTAACACATGTTGATATATTTATATCTATTAAGATGGATTAGAATTCAATATTTTTTATGGAGTTTTTATGCGCAATATTGTGTTTTTGAATAATAAACCATTTAAAATATATGAATACGGTTTCGGAAAGACTGTAATTCAAAATAGAACTTCTGGCTCTGTTTAAACGTAAATATGCATGCTTGTATGTTTTTCATCTAGCTCTATAAGTATAAGCATCATGCCACATTACTTTGAAATACTTGACAAGAGTCCAGGACTTTTTTCATCTTCATCAATCATTCATACCCAGGATGTCTGTTCTATTGTTAAAATTGAACAAAGCTATTTTTACTCGGTGACCTTTATATCTTCATGTAGAGTATAATATATCAATGACATCTCAGTATTTGAATGTTTAATATTTCAGACTCAGATGTCGACTCGGGCATCGGACATAGCAGGTATGATGAAAGAAAAGATATTTTTTTATATTTTTCAGTTTTTGATATTCTCTTAATGTACATTTTTTTTTATTTTTCAATTTTTGATATTCTCTAAATGTACATTTTTTTTATTTTTCAATTTTTGATATTCTCTTAATGTACCGTACATTTTTTTTTATTTTTCAATTTTTGATATTCTCTTAATGTACATTTTTTTTTATTTTTCAATTTTTGATATTCTCTTAATGTACATTTTTTTTTATTTTTCAATTTTTGATATTCTCTTAATGTACATTTTTTTTTTTTTTTCAATTTTTGATATTCTCTTAATGTACATTTTTTTTTATTTTTCAATTTTTGATATTCTCTTAATGTACATTTTTTTTTTTTTTCAATTTTTGATATTCTCTTAATGTACTACTATGTCTCTATGTCTATAGAGATTGGTATTCTTGAAGTTTGGATGTTTTGATAATATTCTATATTCATATTCTTCGACAATTGTTATGGACTGATTAGTGTAACATTGTAAGCCTTCCGCATTGGAGGTTTGCGTGTAGCTTGGTTTGTGATACGCATTGGAGTCAAATGAGTATCTTTTTAGTGTAACACCTTTAACGTATACACGCATAGCTAAACACTATTTTTGGGGAGAAATTCATTTCATTCTCATTGAGTAAAAGTCATGCCTTAGATATTTATTTGCATAATAGAAGTAGTTTTGTTTTTATTAAAATCGGCATTTTGACGGTTTTATTTCCAGTACCTGCACAGAATCACTTCCTCCGAGGGGTCGGGGCAAGTCAAGGGGGGTAACCATGAAACCACAGCCTGTCAGGGCTGACCACAGTATTCTCCCTTTGAGGTAATGGACACTAGCTTAGCTCTTGTATAAAGATTTGATAATGTTAAAACATGTTTTAGTGTTCATTGCATAAAATCATGACAGAAAAAATGAAATTATATCAATTGAAAACACAATTTTAAGAAAAAGTATCCTAGAAATGGCATTTAGTTTGATTGGGTTTCAACTGCCAAATATATTGAGTTTATATGAATTTGATAATCATATAATAAGCTTTTAAACACAACCAAGAAATTTGATCATCTTAAGGCATAATTTTTTTTTGTTTGTTTCCACTAACTCAACCAACCCTATTTTTCTCCTCCCAACCCTACATTTTTATTTTGCCGTAGTGTGGATTTTTTTTGGTAACTTCATAAGAGTGAACATGTAAAATTTTAAAAAAATTCTTAAATAGGAAATTACCCTGATAAAGGTCAAATTGGAACAGAGATCCAGGTTCTCAAAAGAAATTAAAACATTTATTCCTACCTACTGACCCTAATTTTTTGAGATGTTAGCGGAAACAACAAACTTTTTTTGCCGAAGCCTTCAATTCTTAAAAAGGAGGATGCACATGGTGGTCTTCAGAAGGGTGCAGCACCCTCATATGTATAAGTTCATATTATTTCTGTTAATACAAATGACTTGTGTTGAAGGCCACTAACCTTTTTCTATGCCTCATGAAGTTTAGTAGTTTTGACATTGAGCCCTTTCATTTAATTTGACTTGTTATTGATCCAGGTCAGATGTTGATGTCGACATAGCAGAAGAGGTTGACCTGATTGCAAGGCTGTCACATGACCTTGTCAGAGGAGGCAATCCTATAGACAAGGGAGATGATACAGACTTCTCCCTAGGCACATATCGCGAGTCCATGAGGGAAAAAAAAGTGGCAGAGAAATACCGCAAGGCCCGATCACCATCCCCATTCATCTTGTTGAAAACTGGCCAATCAGCTTACAGCAGGAGACCACTAAGTGCTCCTTCGTTTGTGAAGAGTGACACTGACATGAAGGTCGTAGATATTTCATTGTGTAATGAGAGTTTGTCTGACCTGTCTTCAAATATCTCCAGTCCTGGAGGAATTAACTCACACTCAATGCCAAACAGAACGAAGGTTAGTTGTGAATACCAACAAGAAGTGAACACTGCTGGAAAAGTTTCGGTTCAACAAAAGTATGCCTCCACCCCAAATTTGACAAAAAATGATATTCATCGAGACTTTCACAACAATGATTATGACTACCATAATCCAGTGTCTTCCAACGTGCAAAATTCCAAACATCAAAAACATTCAGTGACCTCCCTTTCGTCCCGAGGGAGTTCAATGTCTCCTATTAGTGAAAGTGACTCGGATCAGCCTACGCAAATATACAAGGAAGATTATCATACCCAGCAAACACAAAAAGCTGATAATGACAGTGCCATAACAAATCAAAGACATGCTCAGAAGCAGAGTGAATTGAATCATAAACCAAATGTAAATGGAAATGTGCATCATGTTGAAGCAACCATACATTATAACACTGACCATGTACACAGTGATCAGCATTTACAGACTGGTGCAGCGAAGATCACGGACAAGAGAGGAGTGTTTAAACCTGGTGTTACTTCACCAAGAGTGAAGGAAAAAAGACTCAAACTTCGCAATATCCTGAAGAACAAGAAAGGCAGCTTTAATCCCATCGAGAGTGAGAGCTGGGCACTGGCAGATGAAAGAAATGTTGTGAACAGGATCTACGCTAAAGACCGGGGACCAGAAAGTGATAGCAATCATAGAAGGTTCACAGACACTGGTATGGAACAGACCAGTAACCATGGTGATGGTTCCAGTGTTGGTAGTCATGTTTCCTGGCAGGACTCTATAGAATCTAGAGGCAGAAATGGTGCTTCTGTGTCTAACACTGAATCTACTCGAGGTGCAAGTACACCCAGTGTTGGTTATTCCCCACAAAGTAGTGTAGAAGAGCGATTGGATTTAAATAATTCACAAGACCATCAGAATACTGAAGGTTCAGTGGAATATATATCAAGTGAAAATGGTGCAGCTTTAACTAATAGTGGGAATAGTGCAAGAAATAATTCAAGACAAAGTGATACCTCGCCATTATCAAATTCCAACACAAGTATTGGTGGTGAGTCACCCCAGAAAGCCCTACCTCCGAAGAAACCTGCCAGGACAAAACAGAAATCTAACATTACAGACCTCAACTTCTCCAACTACAAGATAAAGACTCAGAATGGTCAGCAGAACCCACAACCAATGACCAGTTCCACGAGTGGAGTTGCCACCAGAAAACACCCAGCGTATGGAAATACAGGTATAGTAGCAATGGAAAATTTCTATAGTCAGTCTATGAACCGTCAGAAAACTACAATAGATGCATGTATTGTATTTTTTCGGAGTAACAGGTACAACCTCGCATTTTCTGATTCATTTAAATACATGTAGAACTGTTTTGCAGAATCACCCAGGCCAGTATCAAAGGAGGCAATATCCAGTGTACCACTACAGCATCACACAGAGGACATCATAGCTCCACAAGACAAACACAGGTGGGCTTTGAAAATTTGCGTTAATGAAGAGTGATGTGAGAGTGGTATTGTGGTATAGGTGTTCGCCTCTCACCTATGAGGTTGTGGGTTCTATGCCCACTAGAAGTACTTCCTAATGGTCTTTCAAAAAGGACACAGTTGTGGTTTCTGCCCAGGAAACGGACTTGAGAGTGATTATATAAGCTATCAGCTTTTGGCACAATCAACCTAAAATAAACTAGTAAATACTAAGACAGCTGAAAGCAGAAAAGAATCACTCTTGAGAATAAAAAATGTCTTGTAATCTTAAATACACGGCTGTATAAACAGTAAAAATAAAGTAAAAAATACACACATTTGAGCATTTTGAGAGTCCAAGAAGACATTTCTTTTGAAGGTGAGGCGGACAAAGGTCTATACCTCTAAACCACTTTCACCTTAGTTATATCAATATATGATTTAAAACAAATGATACATGTATAAGTAAATTGAATGTGTTAATTGGCTCATGTTATGTAAGCTGGCAT
Organism: Mya arenaria; assembly: GCF_026914265.1. Taxonomy (NCBI): domain Eukaryota; kingdom Metazoa; phylum Mollusca; class Bivalvia; order Myida; family Myidae; genus Mya; species Mya arenaria. Next base: position 35,552,181 of record NC_069138.1, on the reverse strand, counting down.
TCCTAGAGGAAATCTTGTGGCTTGGTGACCTCAGGCAATGTTCAATAAGAAACTAAGATTCAATTTAAATTTAGGATTATAGTCCAAGTGTTTGGATTGGACTGTTAAAATATAAGGCTAAAAAATATATCAAAGCAACGAAGTATGACAGATGGTCATGAAGGATAAGTACTTGTATTATATTAAATATGCCCCTAGATCAAAATAACTAAAACTGAAATTGAAATTGGTTTCAATTTGACAAATTGGGCAACATAAATGTCATTCTAATACAAACTGCTCAGTGAACTTATGTATGGTCTATATAAAATGCTCACCATACAAATCTGTTCACTGTCGTATTCAACTCAACTTTTTTAGAATATTCAAGTATAGATATATCTTTCATGTGCTGTAATCTTGTGCAGATTGCACAAGTATTTCATTTAGAATTCAAATTGCAGTAACCATGGTACTGACCTTGAAATGGCATCATCTTTTCTTTCTTTTTCCAGTACCTTGGCCGAGTCCAGAGAGAAGAGTGCCTCCCGAGGATCCCTGCTGGAGAAAACAAAGGGCAAACTACGCAAGTTCCGTAATTCCGTCAGTCTAGAGAACGGCCTGGACAGTGCAGGGGTGGATGGTCATCCTGGTGGCAGTAGCCTTCCAAAGGGGAGTAATCCTAATAAACCTGCCAAGGGAGGGCACTCTTTCCTGCCCTTGATGAAGAAAGCTCCATCATTGAAGTCACTTACCTCCCTTTTTAAGAGAAAGAAGAAAAAGGGAAAGTTTAACATTGAAGACAGTGAACAAATGTGAGTAGCGAATTCAGTGAGCCAAAAACTTGAAAAAAATATTTGTCAAAATTGTTTGCCAAACAGTCAAAAACAGCAGGATAGTAATGGTAATGATTTTATGATTACAAGTAGTTATTATTTTGATAAAATTTTAGGTAATAGGAGTATTGTTAACATAAGGAAGCACTGCATTGCATGCTCTTGAAAACAGATGTAGTTAATTATATTTTATATTCTGGTTAAATATGTCTCTGTTAATACCAGTAGTATTTATTACTGCGTAATAATAATAAATTTAATATGATTTTGTCTTCCGATATTTAGGTACGATGGTTCTACCCTCACTCTCAACAGCGTTGGAACTGGCAACGCCCCTTTGTCAGCCAGACAACGACAGCAGTGGTCTTCATGCCACACTCTTCCCTCTAACACACCCACACACACCAATCAGCCAATCAACATGCAGCAAGATCCCACCCATCCAATCACAGGTGGCCAAAAATCAAATCATCCAATAGGAAGGCTTCAGAGGTTGAACCCAGATGGTTCCCAGCAAATACAGCTGGTGAAACCAGATGATGGCCCTCTTGGATTTTTTATCTCTAAGGGAAACGCCAAATTTGGAAATGGTAAAAAAAATCATCCGACACTTAAAATAATAAATATAGACCAGTTTCAAGTGGTTTAACTGTAAATATTTTAGCATGACATGAAAACATTGTTTACATTAAAGATAATGATACATGAAAGTTTTTTTAATACTTCCCTTTTGTATTTGAGTTTTTATGGTGACCCCATAGTATTTTGGTTTCATTTGAAATGATTTCGAGTGAAGAAAGAATATGTAAAAAATAAACCAAAAATTATGTCACAAAGTTTTTTCCGCCTTTGAAGATTGTAAATTAGGATATTCACATGCGATTTCAGTTGAAATACTAGACAATAATACAAACTTTAATAACTGTATCTCTAATACATTTTCAGTTATTTATCTTACACATGGGAAAGCCAGAATCAGGAAGCAATATACCCTTTCAAATTATACCAAAATTATATTGGGTCACCAGGATTCAAAATTCATCATTATTGTCAATGACTAAATTAAATGACAAGTATAAATGTGTCTCAAATACCTTAAACACTCAGATTATTTTATCACTATTACAGGAGTGTTTGTGTCCAGATTTTCAACTGTCAGACCCGAACGGAGTTTTGCTGGTTTACTGAATGTCGGAGATGAAATACTGGAGGTTAATGGCCACCCTGTTCGCGACCTGTCTCAAGACGCTGTTTACGAGCTGATCTCTGCTAGTCCTGTCATCGTCATGAAAGTTTTACCATTTATAGCCAGAACAGATGTATGAAACATCTATGTTTATAACGTTATGTGTATAAGGACAAACAAATGTAATGTTTTGTTTTACGGACTTTGACCAACGCAAATTGTAGTGAGCAAAATAAAAGTACTATCTTTTTCATTTTGCTTAGAAACAGAAGTGGGCAAAGGCAAAATACTGCTTTTTTTCTATATTTATATAATTATATTTAGAAAGATATTCACAAACAATAACAACATTATTTACCTATTTAATTGTAAGTTAAAGGAAATAGTCTCAACACGATATATATTTATTTGGCATACCTATTTAAGTCTCCCCGAAGTTCTCACAGAAGTTCTCATGGTTTGCATTGTTTTATGCATGTTGCCTTCACATAAAACTTTGTTTGACTTTATTTTTTTTCAATTAAAAACAAAGGCATTCATGAAAAATTGGTAAACATCTGGAACCAAACATCAGTTCGGGGTGATCATGTAATTTAAATTTCAAACACACTTGAGTGTAAAAAAAAATGTTAGCAGCTATTATAAAGGCGGTGTATTAGACTCATTCCAATTTTGGTTTACTGGTAATTGTTGTGTGAAATGTTTGATTTGTTTTCCATTTTTAAATTCATTCTATGAAAATATTTATGATCTTTCTATAAGAAATCCATTTAGTTAAGAAATCCAAAGGTTTGTTATAAGTTTTGTATGCTGTATGTGATTTTTCATTGCAAATTTTGAAATCTTAATGAAATAAACTTTGTGAGGAGAATGTTCACAGTATCTTTTACGCATTCGTATTTCCTTTTTTCATATAAACTATGAATTTAAGAACAGAACTGAAGTATGATTTATTTGGATTTAAACATTATAGCATTTCTCAGCTATAGAAGGCATAGACAAGTCCATATGGCTACATGTATATCTTAAACCAGGGTCGTCAGATACCTTACTGTACACTTTATTTAAAAAGAAAATAAATTTCTAATAAATGCATTTTATAAAAGTTAATTTGTTTTAATCTGTTTTACAATTTTCCTGTGAGGCAGATGTACGGCAGGCAATGATCAACTGTAAAAGCACATCTTAAGACTGAAACTATGGTTTATCATGATAAATGTTAAAAATAACAAATCGCCTAATGCGCAAAATTGAGGATTTAAAAAACAACAATTTAAAAAACATTTAAAAATGTGAAGTGATCATTTTTTTTTGTGGTACAGTGTACCGCCCGAGTTTTAGTTATAGCCATGCATACAGCTTTGTGTATGGCCTGGATTTTGTTACAACCATGGCATATTCATGTTTGTCTGCTCTTATGTCTGCTCTTGTTATATTCTTAAATTGTATGAAATGTTTTATCTCATAAAGATTTCAATGTTGAACTTTACTATTCTCCGTGCAAAATAGTTTTTGAAGATTGTTATCATATTGCAATATATAAAGGTGAGTTAAATTGAATTGCAATAAATGATACCGTAATTGTTTTTAATAGCCCTTTTTGTATGAAAAGCGTTTGGGCTAGGGTGATTGGTTTGGTGCTGTCTGCATGCAAAAACTACAAACTTGGCCATAACATATAAAAAAACGTTCCAAGGTATTCAAATGAAACTTTTTACAAATGTTTACCAGAGACGATACAAACATGTAATGCAAGGTCCACGACTCTGATTTTATCAAAGTTGTGCCCCTTCCAACAAAACAAAACAATTCAACAGGCATGCGATGGCATTCTCGCTGAAGCGCCCCTGTTTCATAGTTGAACTCAACAAAAAGGTGATATTAATTTTTATTTTTAGATCATTTCTTCATAATTGCCATAACTCAACTCTTTTTGTTATTTGTGTATTTTCGCGTATATTATTGTTCAATTTATCTGTTCTATAATTAAGGAAAATAGTTCCTTTTTGTACAATGTATTGTTACAATATTTGTCAAGCCAGTATGAATTGATATTTTATATTTTTGTATTCAACTTTCAAATTGACGTTAAATTTATGATTAATCTGATGGCCAGTGTTATGAGATAGACTTAGTATATTATAACTTACCAATATAGATAAATAGTATTGGGTCATTTCTTTAGTGATGTACATAAGTATTTGCCTTATATGCAAAACATATTACATCCACTAGTATATATTATAGGCCTTTTTTCATACAAGTAATATATTAGGTCACTCAAATAACTGATAATTCTTATATCATACTGACTTTAATTGTTGTCATCAAAATAGAGTAAGAGAGAATACCAGTTATAAAAAAACCCATCACATATACATGGGTCAATACTAACTATATTTCCCCGGATTCTGAAGGGACACCAGAAACTGCAATCAAGTTTCTTTCCTGAAGTCCGGTGTCCAAGTTAAAATTTGGACATGTTTTTCTCTAATTTCTCTAATGTGTTTACACCAGTTCTTAAGGCTAACCAAAAAGATTGCATTAAGTATGGTGTAGAAAAGCTCTTCAATTCTACAGTTTAGTTTATTATTGGCGTCCAGTCACATGCTTGTAATTAATGTGTCTTTAAGGTTCCTATCTATCTTAATGCATAAAATTTACGGTGCCGGCATCGTTGGATAGCCCTGATACACTGCTGCGCTTTGCTTATATGTGTACCATGGGCAATTTGGTTTGGAAAATCTTGTAATCATGAATAATTAATGAGGCAGTTTCATTGATTCCACAAGGTACCAATGCAGAAATATGCACAGACACTGAAAAAATATTATGGTGATTGCTTGAAGTGAACATGGTCAACAAGTTTACTACAAGAGCCACGAAGACCACTCGCCTGTTGAGCCAGCTGACAATTTAGATTTGTTTTAAGAGTGTTTAATTTTAACATCCTTTCATGGAAAAGAGAGTTGTCTCCCCTGACTCATGCATGGCCCTTAAAACGAGATTTTGTCAGTCAATTATATCCCACAGTATTCATTATTGAGTGTAATAACGAAAAAAAGTATCATGGTTGCTGATGCTGGGTGTTCCTTTGGGATGCTTGACTAGCTGGTTGTCCCTTCAGTATAATTGGTGTCCTCTGGATCCGGGGACACTGTTAGTGTACAACGGGGACACTGTTAGTGTACAACGGGGACACTGTTAGTGTACAACGGGGACACTGTTAGTGTACAACGCTGCCTATAATCATATTGAAATGTTATGCCCTATGTTATACAATAGAGGTAGTATTAAAATATAAAGTTAGAAGTATTAGCATTTAAATATATATATGTTAATAATACGATTTTTTTTTATGTGTAGACTTTCAAGATTGTGTTTTGTAAACAATTCAGACAAGTGTATGTTTTAAATGGGCCATGATGGGAATTCCGTCTTCGGACAATGTTTATTATTACCAATTTTGATTCAATTTTATAAATTTTTCTGTCTTTCTAATCAATCTATTTCAAGCTAATATCATTACATTTAGAAAAATGTGAGCGAAACATTATGTAAGTGTAGCTTCATGGAGGTTACATTTTATACGTTTTTGTATTTAAATCATGGTTAATGCTGTTTCCCTCCAAACATTTATTTGCGAGATATGTCTTTAGATATCACAAAAATAAGAAATTTGTCAATATGTTTTTGAACTTTATAAGTACCAACTGCTTTTTTTATGCTGAAAATTTAAGCATTATTATTTAAATGACTGGTCGCTATGGAAACTCATTCGTTTATTATGCATTTAATTATACAAATAATTGTATTTTATTCATAAAACAACTGACTGAGCGTAAAGTTAAATGCATACAAAACATAACATTTTCTGCCAAATTTGTTCATTTTATGATTTAACTTCATTTAAAAAATATCAATTTTGTCTGAAAGACCTAAATTGTTGTGTCGCGCCTAAAATGTAGTTGGATCATTATTTATCTACTTGCAAGTATTTTAGTACATTATTAAACAAGTCTTTAGGATAATATGTATATGTATATTTTGTATAAGATGAAAACTTTTAAATTAATTCTTCCAAACTCATAATAAATATATGTTAAGTGTGCTTATACCACCGAATATCAGTGGTACTCTGTAATTGTTTGTAATATCTATGTTACTCATAGAATGTTTACATAATGTATGTACTAAACAGCAAATACAAAAACATAACATTTATAAATTTGTGTTATGTTTTGATTTTGATTGGCTGTTAGCCTCTAGATGTGTGTTGTCAACAAGCTAGCTACAAAATCATCTCCCCTTAAACAGAGACTCCTTGATGTTGAATTGGACTCCTACCATTTGCAAGAAGGTAGTCCGACGTACTCTTATGCAGCCTAGAAGGATGGCCTGCTAAGTGTTTATTAATTGCCTGGTTCATTTTCCTGATGATCTCATGGACTGATAAGCCCTTTTCTAACCCTCCTCCTAAAATGGTCCAAGTTTACTTTTTATGTCAATATCAGAGAAGAAAAGTTATCAAATGGCTCAAATGCCATATAAATATGTAAAAGCATATGTGGAACAATATTGAGAGAAGATGTCATTCCACATCAATAAAGCGTTTGAGTCGGAGATGTACGGTAACGTCAGAAAGGGCGGACATCCGGTAGATGACGGTGACGAAGGAGTAAAACTTTTGACTTGCCTTCATGGCATAAGCTGATAAAACTCACGCTTTTGACTTGCCTTCATGGCATTAGCTGATACATACTCACAATTTTGACTTGCCTTCATGGCACTAGCTGATATTTACCCACACTTTTTACTTGCCTTCATGGCTTTGGCTGATATATACTCACACTTTTGACCTCGCAATTTTGACTTGCCTTCATGGCATTAACTTATATATACTCACACTTTTGACCTCACAATTTTGACTTGCCTTCATGGCTTTGGCTGATATATACTCACACTTTTTACCTCGCAATTTTGACTTGCCTTCATGGCATTAACTTATATATACTCACACTTTGACCTCACAATTTAGACTTGCGTTCGTGGCATTAGCTGACATATACTCTCAATTTGACTTGCCTTCATGGCATTAGCTGCCATATACTCTCAATTTGACTTGCCTTCATGGCATTAGCTGACATATACTCTCAATTTGACTTGCCTTCATGGCATTAGCTGCCATATACTCTCAATTTGACTTGCCTTCATGGCATTAGCTGCCATATACTCTCAATTTGACTTGCCTTCATGGCATTAGCTGCCATATACTCTCAATTTGACTTGCCTTCATGGCATTAGCTGACATATACTCTCAATTTGACTTGCCTTCATGGCATTAGCTGCCATATACTCTCAATTTGACTTGCCTTCATGGCATTAGCTGCCATATACTCTCAATTTGACTTGCCTTCATGGCATTAGCTGCCATATACTCTCAATTTGACTTGCCTTCATGGCATTAGCTGACATATACTCTCACTTTGACTTGCCTTCATGGTATTAGCTGCCATATACTCTCAATTTGACTTGCCTTCATGGCATTAGCTGCCATATACTCTCAATTTGACTTGCCTTCATGGCATTAGCTGACATATACTCTCAATTTGACTTGCCTTCATGGCATTAGCTGCCATATACTCACACTTTTGACCTCACAATTTTAAATTGTCGTCATGCTATTATCTGATATATATACTCTCAATTTTGACTTGTTGAGATGAGTGCATTCGAGTTTAGTTAAAAGAAAAAAAATATCAAGGTCTGTCATAACGACTGCGTGTCATATGAGTATATCTTTATTTTACGTCAGGTTCAGTGTAAATAAAAATTTAAACTTGACCATGCGGTTTCAAATAATAACTGTAGGAAATGAGGCGTCTTTACAACTGGAAAAGCAGGAAGCCTGTAAACGAAGTCGCCTTGTTTCCGGCGTCCACCGCCCCCGTGGTCATGCTGCTCACTTCAACCCACACGCGTTGTCCTTGGTTACATGACGTCACCACACAGTTACTTCCTTGGTCGTACCCGTCCCCAGTGTTGTCGCCTCTGGTGCCAGCCATGGTAAGGCTAGTACCCTCTGCAGAAATTGGTAGATTGTGAATCAGTCAGAAAAGCCATATATAATTCTAATAATTTCCATTTTCTAACCACAAGCAAATCTAGTGTGTGTCTGTGTGTGGAGGGGGGAGTGGGCGTACACTATTGTGCAAGTTTTGACGTCTGGTTTTGGACTGAAGTAAAAAACATCTCCGAAAAGGGAAGGTCGATCGGAATAACGTTTTTCAGTATCGTGACAATATAGTTTATGATTCATTTATTCAAACATTTACTCAAATTTTGCAATAGAACATTTGTCATAATGGGCCAATTGTTCAATAATTTGTTAAGTTAACAACACGATTAACGACACCGTTGCTAACCTTTAAATGTGAAATATTGGATGTTGTGCTCACACATTTAAATATGAACAAGTACAGGTGAAACATTTGTCTCAATTTTTGAGTGAAATACTGAAGATAACAAGTGTACTACTTCAAGACTTGTAACGTTTTTAAAATTACCAGCGATTACGTCAACAAAGTTGTTAATAAACATCTGAACAGTCAGCCAAATATTTTCTTCTTTTAAAAATGTTTCATATATTTATTTTAATAAACAATGGTTAAACTACTTTTAGACCAAGCTTCTGATTTGGCAGTAAAATAATAGCCACAGTTAGATAAATGGAAACAAACGTTTTATTTTGTACGCATTTTATATCGCAAGAGTTTGATATGGGATTATATAAAATCTCAGAAAGTATCGTAGAAAGTAATATCTATGGATTATTTTGTTTCTTTTATCGCTTATGCACCAGTCAATTGTAACCACGGCCCTCCCAGGCCCGGGGATAGCCGGGGAAACGGGCCGTGTTTTTACTTTCCAGGTGGCCCCGCAGTGCCGGGTGAATGCCGTGGTTTTGTCTTCACGCCAAAAATAGCGGGGAATGGGCCTTAATTAGGGTCCCTGGGTTGCGGGGGCATTTGGCGGGGATTTAACCAGCAGTTCGTCCCCGCAGGGCGGTGATCTTGCCCGGGCTAGGCTTGACCGAAAGTCCCCGCTAATTCCCGAACTGGGGGGGGGGGGGCGTGGTTACAATTGACTGGTGCATAAATCTTACGGCACAGTCGTAACATTTGATGTATTACGCATGTTAACGCAAGCGTTCGATATCGGTTGATATCAAATCTCAGAAAGTTTTTCATAAAGTATCACCTATGGATACATTTGTTTTAAAATCAAAATTTATTCTCTCAAGGGTCTGTTACCTTTGACGATATTGACCTTGGTGATGTCTAGACCTCGTGCGTACAATCCCGTATGGAAGAAATACACGCCGTTCTCTGGGCACGTGAACACGTGCTGACTGACGTCATATCCGCTACCTACATGCGGATAGTACAGGCACGTCATCATGTGCTAAGACCTCTTTAACTTCCTTTTAAATGGTATCTCTAAAATATCTTGATCAAACGGTTAAGTTTACAGTGCAAAGTAATTAGCCGTTGTGTAAGCCCAAATTATGATTTACACTATATACTGTATTGTGCATTTTTGATTACGCCAATTAAGCAAACATTCTATTCCAAATAATTGTACGTGAAGTGATTTTTTAGACTTTTTTGTAAGGCAAATTCTTTTGCGGCTATTATTTTAGACCAGCAAACATTCCAAATCTACCATAAAATCTAAATGTAAAATTCTACGTCTAAATTAATACGACACACGGGTTGTATAAAACTCCACATGCCTAAGTCAATATCCACTGTATTGTAAGGGATCTTGGCCTTGTTTGCCGGGGTAAATTGTGGACCGGCGACGTGCACGGAGAAGGCCACCTGCGCGTCCGGCGTCACGATAAACCGCTTCCTGGAGGCTGGGGGAGTTGGCAGAGCTGAAGGGTAGATATGCGTTGTTTAGAAAAAATGCACACTTTCTTTATGTCACAATAGTGTGATGATTTGTATGCATGTCTCATAAGGACAACTTTAATATAGTTAACATTGCACACGCATCCATATATATGAGGACTTATGGAACAGTATAAAAATCCGTAGCTCCTCAAGCAAACTTTAAAAAATTACAAACTTTCCAATTGTGTTGATTTTCAAAAGGATACTTTTTTTAGATTTTTTCTTTGCGTTGGAAATCTGTTTTGAAATTGTTATTTTATTTCTATTTTGCCTGCTTTTCGGAACTGATTACATGCACATGAAGTAGAATATGTTTTACCAATTATACATAGGGGCGGATCCAGGATTCCACATTAGAGGGGATGTAAGTTAGGGCCGTAACCTTTTTAATTGCGTCCCTCCCTCGGAATTGAAATAGGCAATTAATTAGTGACTTACAATTGCTTTCTTGTAGTCTAAGCTGTTCCTTAAAGTTTAAATTCTCGGCGCCCAATTCTGAAACCGTGTGTTGTAACTCGGAGTTAACTCTTTCCAAATGTTCCAACCGGTTATTGTCAATGGCTCGTAATTCTCTGAGTTCAGAAATGTCCTTCATGTACTCCTTCATCATCGCCTTAAGCTGTTCTATATCTCTCTTTAGATCAGCAACATCGTCAGTTTGTTCCGCATTGAGAGTTAAACAACAACAATAACAACAACACAATAAGAATATCCACAACTCGCGCATATCAAAACCTTGAAGTTGCCGTATTTCCAATAGTCTGTGACAAGATTCAAAACTGATTAATTATGTTATGAATATACATGCACACTATAGTCACTGTATTAGATGGCGTGTCAAAGATAAGAAAATAAAATTGGTTTAGTGTAGCCCATTGCAATTGGCGTAGATGGGACGATTTTTTTTTATTTATCCAATTAGTCTCTGAAATGCAAACATGTTTTATTCAAACATGTTATAAACCACTTTAAATGGTAACAATATAATTATTCTAAAATTTATTCGCAAAAACAATAATATCATTTATTTCTAGAATTTAAAATCATGCATACAAAAGTTAGACACCTTTATATATTATGGCTATGATAAACAGTCCCTTTACATAAATGAAATTTGAAAAAACAACGTTTGAAAACCAGTATGACATAATTTCCATAAAGGGACAAGTTCTTTTTTTAAGCGTTCTTCCCAAATAATTATCAAGAAAATTCTACCATCGGGGTGGTATACATCAAACACATATGTTTATAAAGATTCATTTAACATCATTAAGTATTTGTACTTTAAGTTGATACATATGTTCAATACAAATAAATCTGTTGTTCTTTAATACAATCGTTATTCCATGTGTATCCGGTCGGTGGATCGCTACACGTAAGCAAAGCTGCACAAATAAGTATTGCAAGCATCCGGCGGAGAAACTTCAAAAACAAGCAATATTGAATTAAAACGGGGTGTTAACTTCAGTGTCCATCACCGTCACCAGCGGTTGTTCAGCACTTTCGGTACCCTTGGTTCCCTGGACAATCTTTTGTTCCTGCATCCCGGCTCCGAGTAGTCTCGGTAAGGCAGTTTGGGCGTTTTGGAATAAACTCGCCGGTAAAGGGAAAACAATTGTGTGGTTCTGCTCTTCGGATATGCTGAAGGATAAAACATAAAATTAACGGTTTTAAGTCGCAATTGGGAACGTGAGTATGAGACGTTTAGACTAATGTCAAGACGTTTTGACTAATATGAGGACGTTTTGACTTAATTTGTTCCAAAATATCAATATTGAAAATACAAGGTAGTCATTAGTAAAATCACCTGTGAAGGGTCTGTAAATATCTGAGCTGAATTGATGCCGGTGATTCCTGGAGGACATCCGCGGCCTGCTTGATACTCCGGGCCGCCTTCATCTCGCCTTCCGCGGATATCACCTACACGTAAAAACAGAATATTAATTATCTAAAGAGAAACAATCGCTCATTGCATTTGATAGCTTTACGTGCTGCGTTTATGATCCAGCGTAACCATTGGGAAACTAACGCTTTTAGGTTTTTACACTTTCTTTGTGATCCAAGGGCGTAGGAAAATTGCTTGACAAACAAAAGGGCCTTTGAAACGTACAACAAACTTTTGCAGTTACCTTTGCCCTGGCCATCCTGCCGGCTTCAGCTTCCGCCGCCATGGCGCGCTGCATCTGAATAGGTAGCCGTACGTCCTTGCTGAAACATGTGCAACATGAAGTTGTTTTATGCACATTATTTAGATAGGAAAATGTGCAATGACAAATATACTTGTAACACACAAGTGTTGCATTGCAAGTGCGAGGTTCCCAATCGCAATAGTCTGGCAGCCGAAGTCCAGAACCCTGCATGGCGGTGTAAAGATTTTATTTTTGTGTGCATATTTTGGTATATCAGACATTCAAATAAAGAAACCGATTAGTAGCCATCAATCGGATATTGTATGTGAGCTTTGCAAACAATGCAAACAAAATATACAACGCCATGCCAGGTTTAGCTAAAATACCCCCATATGACAGCCGGACTACAAGTTTTGAAATGTTTGCTTTGCAATAAAACTATATTTCACTGTGGTTTGCCCTTGTTTAATGTATACATTCACGTACATTGGGCATAAAATGGTGAGGCAAAATAATATATTTTTCAAACAAGATCTTACATTTCAACCCTCTCCACTTTGACTCCCCAGTAATGTGTTGCATTGTCTAATGTGTTCTGAAATAAAAACAGACTATGAAATGTTTCCGAAACAAAATGGTATCAGAATAATAATTGTGTTTGGAAGTCGGAACGAAACATTTTCTGAAAATCAAAGCACTGAACGCACTTTTGGAAAGTCCCCATGCGAGTTATTTTTGTAATTTTTGAGGGCCGTGGCTTTGTCTGACATGGTCATCCTTATCTAACTCGAATGTGAAGGTATTTGTAAGCTGATTTAATTCACTCTCGGGTCCGTTTCCTGGGTAAAAACCAGTTCTGAGTATTTTTTGAATCACCAAGAGAAAGTACCCCTGGTGGAAAGCAAAACCGCATCTTCTTGGATGAGAGGCGGACACCTATACCCCAATACCACTTCACCATTGTCTATAGTCTAAATATAAGTATTATGATGTGCTAAAATTATCAAATAAACCAGAAGAGGTGAAATAGTTGTCTTAAAAAAGTATAGATTTGCAAGTTTATGACGATGACGTAACAACGTTGTTAACGTAAATAAAGTTTTAAGAAAACGGCTCATGGATTCATTCGACAAGGGTTATGAAATGATCTACCTGCATGTCCCTATCAATTCTATCTCTGTCCGACAAAATTTCCGAGAGGCCGACAGTTCCCAGCATCGTTCTGAGAGTTGTCGCCCCTAGCAGGTTCGTTGACCCACGCGCGTCCTTGATATTCACCGTTGCCATGGTGGCATCGTAAATACGTGCGTAGATTACAGCGTCCACCACAACAGTCACTGAGTCTCTGGTCAGAATCTGATAATTGAAAAGAAGTATTTAGTTCGACCTTATAGTAGCCACAATAATGCGCGACAAGGGAGCTTTTTTACCATTTTGACTTCATTATGTTTCCCTCAACGTAAAGTCGCCAAAACAAAAGACCCTGACGTGGCTGTTTATATGGACTATACTCTACTGTAAAGCAATGTATGTGATTCCTTTCTATGAGAAATACAATAGCTCCAAGACTTAAGCACATGCTATTATATCATTCACCGTCAAGGTTGTTTGAATTTGAATTTTTCGGAAACGTTACTGATCTTTTGCGAATTTCGCTAAAGCATAACGTCACATTCTTTGTATTAATATTATACACCTGGTACGTTTAAGTAAACTTGTCAATTCAACGAACCCTTCAAACACCATTCTAATGATAATGACACGAACATTCAAACTCAAATTGAACTACATAGACAAAGCCAACTTCGCCTACCTCCTGTGGTGGGATATTGAATGTAAATGTGCGCAGGTCCACCTTGATGAAGGTGTCCACACAAGGCATCAGGAAAAACAGGCCTGAAACACAGGGACAAATAGGGATTTAACAACATGGGGTCAAACGACTTTTGTCTTTGGACCGACGGCCATGCCATGTCCTAAAGATTTATGAGGATTGTGCCCAATGTGTATACATCTAACTTACCTGGTCCCTGTGCTCTTCGTCCCTTTATGCGACCTAGCCGGAAAATCACCGCACGTTCGTACTCCTGTACCACCTGTAACACCGAATGTACGGGTTTGTTAAGTAACATTGGTTGTAGGGGGTAGTTTATTTACACCGAATGCAAGTGTTTGATAAGTAAAAGTGAATGTACGGGTTGGTTTAGTGACACCAAATGTAGGGGTGGGTATAGTACCATTGGTTCCAGGGGTTTGTTTAGTAACATTGATTGTATGGGTTGGTTTAGTAGCATAGATTGTAGGAGTTGGTACAGTAAAATAGATTGTAGGATTTGGTATAGTAACATAGACTGTAGGGGTTGGTATATTAACATGGATTGTAGGGGTTGGTTTAGAAACATAGATTGCATAGGGGTTGTTTAAGTGACACTTAATGTAGGGGTTGGTTTATTGAGACTGAATGTAGGTGTGGGTTAATTGAGACTGAATGTAGGTGTGGGTTTAGTAACACCAAATGTAGGGGTGGGTCTATCGACACTGAATGTAGGGGTGGGTTTAGTAACACCGAATGTAGGGGTGGGTCTACTGACACTGAATGTAGGGGTGGGTTTACCGGCACTGAATGTAGGGGTGGGTTTACCGGCACTGAATGTAGGGGTGGGTTTACCGGCACTGAATGTAGGGGTGGGTTTGCCGGCACTGAATGTAGGGTGGGTCTACCGACACTGAATGCAGGGATGGGTCTACCGGCACTGAATGTATGGGTGGTTTTACCGGCACTGAATGTAGGGGTGGGTTTACCGGCACTGAATGTAGGGGTGGGTTTACCGGCACTGTATGTTGGGGTGGGTTTACCGGCACTGAATGTAGGGTTGGGTTTACCGACACTGAATGTAGGGGTGGGTTTACCGGCACTGAATGTTGGGGTGGGTTTAGGAACATCGAATGTAGGGGTGGGTTTACCGACACTGAATGTAGGGGTGGGTTTACCGGCACTGAATGTAGGGATGGGTTTAGTGACTTCGAATGTAGGGGTGGGTTTAGTGACGCCGAATGTAGGGGTGGGTTTAGTGACGCCGAATGTAGGGGTGGGTTTAGTGACGCCGAATGAAGGGGTGGGTTTACCGACACTGAATGAAGGGGTGGGTTTAGTGACGCCGAAGGTAGTAATATAGAATGTAGTGTTTGGTTGAGTTATAAAGAACACATGGCTTGTTTTAGTTATATAAAAGGTAGTGTTTGGTTGAGTAATATAGAATATAATGCTTGGTTTAGTAATATAGAATGCAATGTTTGGATTAGTAATATAGAGCACATGGTTTGGTTTAGTAATATAGAATGCAGTGTTTGGTTGAGTAAAATAGAGCAAATGGCTTGGTTTAGTAATATAGAAGGTAATGCTTGGTTTACCTTCGATAAACTACAAGTCGCTTATACTACCAGAAGGTTATAAGACATGTATTACATATTAAAACAATTTTTGCCATTCTTTTGAAATATCCTCCTTGCATGATGCGTTTTATTTGTTTAACATGACACACTAACCAGAAGCGATGACCCCCCCCCCCCCCCCCCCTCCCTCCCCCTTTAATAGCCCCAGTTTTCATTTTACTAATATAGGAGACAGAAGTAATAAAATACGATCAAAAAGCATCATTTCGGATTGCTAGGAGGAGTACCCAAATACACCCCCCCCCCCTGCCAACACTTTAAATCCAATTAGATTTCGATTCGAAGGGAGGGACGCAAGGCAAAAGGTTGAGCCTCTTAGGCCTCTTAGGTACGCCCCCTCTGACGTCACATCCTAGATCCGCCCCTGTGAAATGTACGTAAAACGCATGTTCTTACCTTGAGACTCCATATGAGAGAGAACGGGAAGAAAAGAATCAGAATGAGGCTGGCCATTGCCACGAGGACGTAGCCACATACTCCATAATGTGTCGACTCGTCAAATCCCTCGATGTCGTCTGAAACATAAATCACATGACACAAATAAAACATGGTGAAACTATGATGTAGGATTCTTAATGGGCGTCCGATAGGCAAAGACACATAATGCATTTAACAGTATCCAGCTTAGCTCTAAACCAACCATGAATAGCCACATATGGCACCCAGATCCATCTGTTTCAATTTTCAAACCATATATCTGCTTAAGTCAGATTCGCATTAGGATTTTGCTCTCGTCAAAACATTCAACATAAAAGTAGAATACCAAAAAATACATGATGCATGTCAGGTCACCAGAAAACATCCATGACCACAATAGCTTACTTCCATTGTGGTCTGAATGTAGAAGACAGAAACTGCATGTGTTAGCGCTTTAAGAGGGGGAGAGCGCATCAGCCCCCCCCCCCCAAAAAAAAAAAAAAAAAAAAAATAAGAAAGAAAAGAAATCGTCCAAGTTAATTGGGAATGTCAATTTCAGAGAAAAAAGTAATAAAATAAGCTCAAAATGTACCATTTAGGACAAGCAATTGTTAAAATGTTCTTCAGCGAGTAAACTCAGCCCCCCGCCCAACAATGTATGCCATATGCATTTCAGTTTTGAGTTTTGAGGGAGGGGTGCAGGTCAAAACATTGCGCTCCCTAAGCTACGCCCCCTCTAACGTCAATTCCTGGACCCGCGCATGGCATGATAATATTTTATAGTCCGTTGGTAAAAACACACCTTGAATGTGTGTGTGTTTTGAAATGTATTTTAGAGACCTTTAAAGCTTTATCGTTTAAACACAATATTACTTAAACGCCATTTCCCAAATGATGACACAAACGATCTTATATAAAGCCTAATATACAAAATAATAAAAACATGCCTACGTACACTACCTGTTTTAAAAAATAATGCTACCCTAACCAAATCATTACTTTTGGCCATTAAGATTATTAAAATAAAGATACTGATGGCTGGAACCCTTTAACAAATGTTGATATATCATTAAATATTGTCTTTGAAAAAAGTCCACCATTTTGAAAAAAAAAATCGTTACGGTAACGCGATTAAACAAACCGCTGTATCGTGATTTTTTACATTAACATTTGATGCTACCAATGTATTCAATAAATGTTAAAACATCCATCAGCTAACTATGAATCCTTGTGGGCGAGTGGATATGGTACGGTTTTCTAATATGTTTTTACTTAACATTACCACCTTGGGTTCGCTCTCCACTACAGCCAGGTTTTTTTTTAATACTTTAAATGTATTTTTTCTGCAATTTCGGTATCAAAGTGTAAAATAATTTAAATATAAGTGTTTTCAGCGGCATTACCGGGAAACCTCATTTCTGGTGCAAAAACATGAGCAAGTCCCTTTAGATGTCACGTTCTTGTCACGAGAAATATTTCTATAACTGGAAAACGGAAATTAAATGACGCGTAGATTGCATGTTAACCAGAATACAGTCATACACAACATAGCTTAGTTTAAATGTAGACAGAAATCGATGTCAAAGTCATGGCAACTCTTGCTCTTTATAAAAATCAGAGTAAATATTATTTGTATAATAAGTATTACTGACACAATACACTATTTACAATCTTAATTGATTTGCAGTCAACAAATTTCTTAGAAGTTCTTTTAACACAAATGCAAAAGAAAACCGTGTATTGATCAAGCATTTCGAAGTCACAGATTGAATCAATCACAAAGTAGATATATTAAAACAACACTCGTTTCATTCTTACGAGTGATAAAAAACATGTAAAATAAATATACAACATTTTTAAAGATTTTGCTATTATTTGAAGCATATACTTATAAGTACAATGTAGTATGATATTAATATTCTGCTTACTGAGGGGTTTGTGCTGTATTCTCGAAGACGTTTTATGCATCTCCACAAACTTTATAATCACAGGCAATTAATATCCAGTTAAACAATAGTCACATATATGTCACTTGTATGGTATAATACAGCAGTACATGTAAACACTGATTGCAACATTCGTTAACATCGAGTGTGTGTATACATCAGTGTATTTTGAAATAGATCTGAATCCTTCCGTTTCATATGACTGATAGTAATTATTTTATCTAATGAACAGCGTGCGCTTACAAAGGTCTCAATCTAGATTATCCTCATACTGAATTTTTGACTAATACTTTGATGATGATGATGATGATGATGATGATGATGATGATGATGATGATGATGATGTTGATGATGATGATGATGATGATGATGATGATGATGATGATGATGATGATGATGATGATGATGATGATGATGATGATGAAATGATGAGGTGATGATGATGAAGATGATGATGATGATGATGATGATGATGATGATGATGATGATGATGATGATGATGATGATGATGATGATGATGATGATGATGGTGATGGTGGTGATGATGATGATGATGATGATGATGATGATGATGATGATGATGATGATGATGATGATGATGATGGTGATCGTGTTGGTGGTAGTGGTGGTTATGGTGACGAAGACGACGACGACGACGAGGACGATGCTGATTACGACGACGACGACGAGGACGAGGATGGTGATGACGATGATGATGATGATGATGAGATGATGATGATGATGATGATGATGAGATGATGATGATGGTGATCGTTGTGGTGGTGGTTATGGTGACGACGAAGATGATGATGACGAGGACGACGACGATGACGACGACGACGATGATGATGATGATGATGATGATGATGATGATGATGATGATGATGATGATGATGATGATGATGATGATGATGGTGATGGTGGTGATGATGATGATGATGATGATGATGATGATGATGATGATGATGATGATGATGATGATGATGATGATGATGGTGATCGTGTTGGTGGTAGTGGTGGTTATGGTGACGAAGACGACGACGACGACGAGGACGATGCTGATTACGACGACGACGACGAGGACGAGGACGAGGATGGTGATGACGATGATGATGATGATGATGAGATGATGATGATGATGATGATGAGATGATGATGATGGTGATCGTTGTGGTGGTGGTTATGGTGACGACGAAGATGATGATGACGAGGACGACGACGATGACGACGACGACGACGATGATGATGATGATGATTATGATGATGATGATGATGATGATGATGATGATGATGATGATGATGATTATAATGATGATGATGTTGATGATGATGATGATCTGGCGAACCAAAGGGTGTCATTTATATGTGCACGAGACGGATCTCACGTTGGTATCCGAGAAGTGATGATCCAGAAATACAGTTCTTGGCTTGAAATATATGTCCAGTTGAGTCGGTCAAAATTATACCTGTCGCTGTCGCCTGCTGTCCTCCGCTTTCTTAAGGTTCCTGTTTGCCCGCCAATCCAAAACTGTGGCAAAACAATGACATTGGTAAATGTAAGACTGAGCTGATGCTGGCATGATTCTCGCCTAGCGATTCGATTGATTCTTCAGTCGCACGAGGAATACCTGTTGCCATTGCACAACACTGAGCATTCGCAATAATTAATGCATGCCGAACTACCAATCGGAGCACCTCGGCCATTATCTGGCAGTCGATCCCGAAGCTTGCCGGAAATGGCCGAGTTGTTACGATTGACCGAACTATGTGTATAGGTCTTCAAGTGTCACATGTCGAGTTCTCACGGACCTAGTTAGTGATATGGTGTTTCAAAAGTTCCTCCTTCATAGTATATCTTAAAGTTTCCTCAAACAGACGTGCGTCCCATTTGGGATCTAAACACATGTAAGGCTTTTTTTCTTCTTTTTTTAATCATTCATTTTTGCTGTAATTCATTTAATAGTAACATAGTAACATAGGCCTGATTGTTCAGAACTTTGTTAAAGTTAACAACATTTTCAACAGCATCGTTGTAAACTTTAAAAGGCAAAATATTTTATGATGTGGACATATATACTAGTAGTATATCTAGAATATTCTTTAAACACTCGTGCGTCCATTTTTGGATCTACTGGTACAAGTAAGGTTTGTTAGTGTAATGAGTCTTGGTTATCATACTGGACGTTACCGTTCATTTTTATGAAACTTGAATTTAATAATACTATAATACATTCCTTAACGTTCGTAGTCGTGGAATATCAAACTATGTCATTATGAAATCTTGAGTTTTAATGTGCCAGAAATGAAAAAAAAACAATTCGTTAACAGTTTCTTGATGGTGGTACTTGTTAATTACTACTACAGGTACTAGTGTTTCTGTTGCTGCTGCTGCTGCTGTTATGTTGGTGCTGCTATCATTTTACTACTTCTCTTTTGACTTATTTCAATTTCTTATTTACTTTGACCTTGATATGACCACATAACATTTAAAAATAGACTAGAATTCCATTCCGTGTCTGTTTTCAGAACAAGATGACGACAACACAAGTGCTATCAGTGCTCTGCGTGCTGACACTGGCTCTCAGGTTATCAGACAAATTTGGTATCATTCATTAACACTAGCGGATCCAGGGGGTGGGGGTTGGGGGCAAATATCGACCAAGCATACTATTTAATTTCAAAATAAGAGAAAAATAATAATAAAATACACCCCAAATGCACTACCTCTGACTAGCAATTGGTGAAATTTTCTTGGGGGAGTAACCCTTACACCACCCTCCCCCCTCCAAACACTTAAAACCAAAATAATTCGGATCGGAGAGAGGGGCGAAGGTCAAAGTTAAGCCCCCCCCCGTTACGTCGAATCCTGGATCCGCCCCTGATTAATTACCTTGTAATCGATGCGGATGCAAATGTTTATGAAGTAAATCAATTTTATTTCAACACAATAGTCAATCGAACCTCGCTGTTACAGACTGACATTAAGTAACGTGTAGCATAGTTCATTAAATTATAGCTCTAGGCAACTTTCATCCTAGCTTTTCGTTGGGTAGTCCCCATAAAAAGGAAGAACTGACACCCCTCATCGAAAAGAATAAGTTTATATTGAGTTATCAATGAAAAGGTCGCTCATTATCAAAACTGTCTAAAAACTAAAATAAAATTTGCCCGCATAAAGTCTCAATATTTAGACCTGCCATTCCGGATACCTCTTGTCCCGCGTCACATTTTTCCAGAAGGCGGGAGCCCACCGTTTTGTATTTTTTTATTTCTTAGACAATAATCAACATATATCTTTGTTTACTAGTGCTTGCATAAAATCGTAGAATGCATTCCTTTCCTACCCATCCTTCCCACACAGTGTGCTAAGCAACCCCGGTCGGCCCGAAATCCCGGATGATCCCGTAGCCCGTCACATCTTTCTGACGGCGGAAGCTAACAGGACCATCGACGGTTTCCTTACAGAGGACGAAATGGCTGACATCTTCTCCAAGTTTGATTTGAACGGTAACGGCGTCAGTTTAAATATTTTCAAAGTCTACATGTTGTCAGTGATACTGCTGTTTGCGAATGGACTGAGTAGTTCAAGGGTTCACATCGTCCTCGCTTTAACTCAGCCCCAATCCATCAAGTGCATTTCAAATCAGGTAAAATATCTATAGCCTGTCGATCGGCATCACACACTATAGAAACCGACTGCCGTGGAAATACTGAAGAGGCAGGGCTTAGCATCCCGCAATACATACATATATGTACAGTTTTCATTGATTTCACTTCAACTGATCAAGTAAATTTAGCTTTTAATAACGCACTCGAGAACGACGCGGTGACAATCTAAACTCTTTGAAGTATTGAACCTGACAGTTCGAAGCCGATGTTGGGTGGGTAAGTAGTGGGGTTGGGCAATTTCCTTCTCTATTGCATTTGATTTACATTGAGGTTTATAGCTTATAGGGATAAAACGACGATCAGGCTCCAATATCACGAAAATACTTAAGTCAAATCTCAATCTCAATTTCAACTCCTTTCATCACATTATATCAAAAGTTATCAAAAATCATATATGAATTTTACACTTTTTAAAAGCACATTCTATGATAGAATATGTTGTTTAACGCCATTGATCAAAATTCCAAGGGGAAAATATTCTACAGCCAAAAATGTATTTGAGTACAATTCATTGTTTTTAACAACTACACAAGTACATTTTTTTCTATGTTGTTTAACGCCATTGATCAAAATTCCAAGGGGAAAATATTCTACAGCCAAAAATGTATTTGAGTACAATTCATTGTTTTTAACAACTACCCAAGTACATTTTTTGCTATGTTGTTTATCGCCATTGATAAAAATTCCAAGGGGAAAATATTCTATAGCCAAAAATGTATTTGAGTACAATTCATTGTTTTTAACAACTACACAAGTACATTTTTTGCTCTAGAATTAGTTTTCTTCGAAATATTGACAAAATCCTTTCAACAACACATACTAGGAGAACATACGCTTCCAAAAAGTATAAAAACATGCAAGATGTTCAGTCATAGTATGCGTTTTATCTGGTAAATTGAGTTGAGACTGAGATTGAGATTTGACTTAAGTATTTTTGTGATATTGGGGCCAGGACTTATCGAAAATTGGTCGTTTACAAAAGACGTCGCGATAATCGCTTGCCCAATCTCGATCTGCATCGGTTATTCCTACGTGGGTGAATTTTCTAAAATAGACAAAAATGGTAGAACATCTGTAAAAAATATATTATAAAACGAATTATAAAAACCTCAGACTTATCATTTAAAATATACTTTCAAATAACAAAAAAAAATACTTCATAGTTTCATGTTCATTAATAATTTGCTACCTCTTACGTTTAAACATTTCACATATTAGTAGTTGAAAAATGATCGAAATCGCTTGACGAAATGTTTTCAATGATCGAGCAAAACGAACGACAACCAAAACAAATATACCTTCTTATTGAAGACATGTATAAAGCAAACGAAGAGGTCATTTGAATGCTCATCTGAGGGGAAAGCCCCCAATTCGATGGCCAGTTTGTTCTGTTGTGTATTTCAAACCAACATTAATCCAACCCAGGTGACGGCGAGATTGACGAGACGGAGTTTATCGCTCACTGGACGCTGCTTCACCTCGGCGACTTGGAACACGCGGTGACGCTCTTCCACCGCATGGACACTGACAAAGATGGCGCCATTTCCCGGAATCCAGACTTCGTCAGGCTCTTCTATTATTTCGACAGGGATGGTGAGTTTGTGTGCGTGCGTGCGTGCCTGTTTTATAAACAAATACAGGGACTCTCGCGCTTTATAGGGTTTATATGTTTTTCTTAATTCGCTTGTTATATACACAAACTGCTTGTAACATTAATAATTAGTCATCAGAACTTCAAATAAGAGTCCCTTTGTTCTAACTTATTTAAAAATATAGCAAAAAGATTTGATCTTGCCAGAAGAGAAAGTTTGTGGCTTGGATTAACAAATTCCCGTTCAAATAATTATATGCCACTTTAATATGGTAACCCGTGCCTTAGTGTATGTTCACAGATAACAATAAGATAACCCAATTAGAACACATCATGATAATAAGTATAGCAAACATGAACTCTGTGAGGGCGTATCTTTAAAGACCGTGGTTTTACTGAGTGCACGATTCTGGGAACTAGTTTATGTCCCCTCTATACATGGCTACTTCATAAACCACCATGTTATATTTTAATTATACCCAAAGAGGCCACTGTGTGGCCGTCCATGCGGTATTATTTCGTGTCTCCTTTTCATGTCTGCTTCATAAAGCACCACGTGGCATTTTCATTCTTCCCAAAAGGGATCACTTTGTCCATATGCCCGTCCACCCGCCATCATTTTGGTGTCCGCTCTATAGCCCCTCAACCTATTAAAGTATTCAAAATAACTTAGGAAAAGGTCTTACCTGTCGAGCGGACACTTCAAGGTCTAGGCCACACATTAGTATCAAAGGGAGGGCCACTTGTGCCTGCTTCATTAATTATCAACCGTTGAAAATATAGCAAAAAGAAAGAAAAAATGTCAGTTTTTATTTTTCAAGTCAATGCCAATATTAGAGATCAAAATATAGTCATTTCAAAATATTATTTGCCTTTGTTTAGGCCTATTTTAATTAAATGTTTTACGAACGGCCAGAGACATAAAGTATCGTAGGAAATAAAAATAAAAATAAAATTACATTTCTTTATACTTTGTAAATGCATGTTATAATAGACAAGTGACATAAAAACTACAATTATTTTCTGTAAATTTAATTTTATTTGTCGGAGTTGCCTACTTAGGATTTAAGGAATCGGTCTTCACACCAATGTGTTGTATTGGCTGCAAATTGTCCGATACCTATTTACCAACCGTGTCTTAATTGTTACAGTTAACAAAAGAACTTTTTATCAGTTTGTTCCCCTCTCCATACAGCGAATATTTATCCATAAGGAACTAGTAGGGGCAGCCATTTTATCAATGACGATGCGGGTGGTGCTAAAACCCGGTACAAAGGTATGGATATCGGGAAAAGCCGGTATTACAGTTTATGATACCGGATAATGTTGATAACCAGGTTTTTCAAAGTATGCATTGGTTGTCAATAGGCAATAAATAATGGACCGTGTGATTTCATATGGGATATTATGATAGGACGCTTTTCTGGTGACCTGTATAACGTCGAGTTCGGTGTGTAAACACGTATCCGTCGAGACCGAAGGTCGAGACTGATACATGTTTACATACCGAACGAGACGTAATGCAGGTCACCAGAAAAGCGTTTTATCGTAATATTCCATTTATTTCATACCTGTTTATCTAATTATTCCTTTTTATTTTTCGGTTTCAATTTGATTTAAATTTACCGCCATCTGTCAAATATCAAAATATGAAATGGCTTGCGCGTATGAATGTCTTACGCACTTTTGTGTATTGGGGATGCTACTACAGCGAAACGAATTCAGAAGTTACAGAATTTTTAACGAAGTGAGTATTCGTGGGATTTTTGACGGTAATTATATGCAGAATTGAGGGAAGGTCGGGAGTCAATCTCTATTTCTTTCGATGACGCGAATTCTCCTTCTTCTTTTTATTGGCGAGCTGCTCATGTATATGATAATTCTAATTTATGAACTTCGAAATGGCAAACATCTAGTTGTCTAGATAGATTGAAAGTGTTCTCTGCTTCGTACTTATCCTCATGTTTCTTTGAAGAACCATGTTTCTTAATATTTACATACTTCTGGAGGGTGAGTAAAGCTGGATAATTTTATGTATTTTATATAAAAGTTGACAGGTTTTACCAGTTTTTTTTGTCACGCTATTTTTAGCAACGCGAAAGTAGTTCTTAGACTACACAGGGTTCTCGAATGATACGATATTGGAAAACGACAGTATATGGTGTTACGGATTTTTCAATACGGTGTGTTGTATTTTAACTGTTAGATATAAAAAAAAGGAAATTGATAGGCATATAATAATTGGTTTTATCATCTGATAGTAACTCCGATATCAACATAATCCGGAATCGAAGTGATACCAGGTACCGGGCGATACCAGGTACCGGATACCGGGGTTTTAGCACAACCCTGCAAATCCGATGAAAGTTTTTCATTGGTTTAAACTTTTTCAGAGATATTGACACGAACATTTTAACAGCGACGTCCGCTGCTTTAAATGATTTACCTCGATATAGTTTCATAGGCGGAAATAAAACAAAAACGAAATCATAATTTTATTTTTATTTTCATAAATGAGTTTGTTTGAGCAGCGGTGATTGTAAAACACAGAATAATAAAAACTAAGGCCTTACTATAACCTAAAAACTTTCACATTTGAACATAGGCAAAAATTGGTCTGTTCAGATGTGTATTTTTCTTCTTTCTTATTAAACCTCGGGGAGGATACACATAGTTTTGAGATGAGTTGTCAAGTGCTTATCAATGTGCCTTGTTTTCCCACAGTGGACGATAAGATATCGGAGGCCGAGTTCATCACCGTCTGGTTCAGCCTGTCCACGTGACCACTCCAACCCGCCGACCACATATCACATGTTACGTTTTCTATCAATAAAATGGATATGAACTAACTATTAGATTATTTTTACACCTTGTTATTCTTTTACTTAACTTTTTGGGGAAGAAAGAATAGAATTCACATACACGTGTTCCTTTGTATTACCTAAATTTACGACTCAACAATAGTTTTTCGGTTACACACCACTATTATCTTTTGAGCGCAACCCCAGATTGCCAATATACACAACAACCGGTCAGGTAACCATTAGAGCTATGTTGAATCCATAACTGATACACTGCATGTTAAAAAATTTATGAATCTAAATCAGTTTGCAACGTCAAACCGAATCGAACGTCAGTCTTACGTCATGCGTAAGTTTTAATGGTTGAAGTCATACCCCTTATAATAGTTCGACACTTTCGTGAGTTTTTAACATTTAGCAAGGTTAGCAAATTGTGTTACTCGAATATTTATTTTAAACCTGATTTTAGAGTATTTTCTTTGTTTTCGATTATTTATTTCACCAGTAGGCGGAGCTAATTGATTAATGATTAACGGAGGTGTATATTGATACATATCTGCAATTTATCTTCACCCTACATATCGAAATGTTTTTAATTATGTTGATTTTTCTGGAATCCAACTAGGAAAGAAACCAAAGGATAACATAAATATATAGTTACTGGTAACACCACCGTCTAGCGACCGTTACATATACTTTCAACCACTAGTAACTGATTTCTTATCGTTCAATTATTATCTTGCGTTACTCCGTGTATTGGAATATCACTTTAAGGTATCCATACGTTACTCCGTGTATTGGAACATCACTTTAAGGTATCCATACGTTACTCCGTGTATTGGAATATCACTTTAAGGTATCCATACGTTACTCCAATATGGGGCAAATGCTTGTTGAATAACAGTACGAGCCCATTTTATAATTGCTGGTTTTTAAGGTCATTTCAAATTAATTATGAGATATTCCTAAAGCCTGGGATGATGACCCGATTGTTCAGAATTTTTTAAATGTGAAATATTTGGTGATGTAGTCACATTTACTTTGGGCCTCTTCTAACCCGGCACTTATATTATTCGGTATAACTAGATTATTTGTTAGCGAATAATGTCCAAATTTGGAATATAATTAATAAAACTCATAATATGTACTTCATTGTAATTTAATTTCAATTGGTCATTAAATACATATCAAACGTAACAATTAAAAAAACATCATTGTAAAATCCAAATTCACAAAATACAATCATATCAGTACATCCGAGTAATTTATACCTTGCGTGCCGCACCTCCAATGGCTAACGACGTGCACATACCTTTGTCTTAATGACATTATATTGTTTCATAATAGGTATGAAATATTTGAGAATATTCCTCCGTGCACGTAAATTTGGAGAGGATGCCGATTGCCTCCGTACTCGTCTGTCTGGCTCGGCACACACATGTTCAATAACGTTGAAAATTGGCGACTTGAAAGAAAGAGGCTGTCTCCGTCCTTTCTGCTGCTCTAGTAACGCCTTTGTCGCACGCGCTGTTTCGGCCAGTGCCGTCATGCAGCAATGCCATGCCACATCCACTGCCTCGTAGGTGCGGAAAAACAACAAATAACCAATAACATGCTGATATCTAGCTGCGTCAAGGTTCTCTTGAACAAGTCAGTCTTGGTGTGCAGTAAAGTTCTGCCAACTTAACTAACTCGGCTTTGGTACACTACCCATTAAACTAACAGGGTGGCTAGTCCCCGCCCCCCCCCCCCCCCTCACCCACCCCCCACTGGACTCGGTACACCAAACATGTTCAGTATGCAGCCCGAACCGCCTGTCAACCCCTCCCAACACATTGAACCAAATAATTCGGTTCTGAGGGAGGGCGCAACTCAAAAGGTTACGCACCTAAGTTAGCCCCTCCCTCCCCCCTCTTACGTCGAATCCTGAAACCTACAAGATCAGTAGCCTCGTAATCGATGCGTCATTCAAATGTTTAAGTAATTTTTATTTATTTCTACACAAAATTCAATCGAACCTATGACCTCGCTGACATTAAGTTACTCATAGCATGGTTTATTATAGCTCTTAACCATGCAGTTCCATCCTAGCTTTTCGTTGGGGAGTCCCCATAAACAGGAATAACTTACCCTCCACATCGAACAAAATGAGTATTGAGTTATTAACGTAAAAGATCGCTTATTACCAAAACTATCTAAAAACTAAAATAAAATTTCCCCCCATAAATTCTCAATATTTCGACCTGCGATTCCGGATACACCTTGTCCCGCGTCACATTTTCCAAACGCCGGGAGCCAACCGTGCGGTATTTCGTGTTTATCCACAATGCTTGCATGAAATGATTTTCTACCCATCCCTCTCACAGTGTGCTAAGCCACCCCGTTTAGCCCGAAATCACCGAAGACCCCGTAGCCCGTCACATCTTTCTGACGGCGGAAGCTAACAGGACCGACGACGGTTTCATTACAGAGGACGAAATGGCTGACATCTTCTCCAAGTTTGACATGAACGGTAACGGCGTCAGTTTATATATGTTCAACATCTACTTGGCATGTTGTCAGTGATTCTACTGTTTGCAATTGTATGGTGGCATATTACTGCCGTAAGATAACATGATAGCGTTCGCAAATTGTGTCGTGTTAACCATTTAATTTTCGCGGTAACTATCTCGCTGTCTAGTTAATTTTCGCGGTAACTATCTCGCTGTCTAGTTAATTTTCGCGGTAGTTTTTTTAGTAAGATAAATATCATAAGACTAAAAACAGTCTTAAACGTGTCCAGAACTGCCACCTGTTTTTTTAGCTGCACAACGCTAAAAGGCTAATAAGTTATGGTTCGCGAATTCCACTTACTAAGTAACATAATAACTGTTTAACTAGATAAGATCCATGTTACCACTTATCTATAAGTGCACTTTCGGGTTCTAGCCGTAACTGGTTATCTAGTTTTGGTAAGCGAATTCCACTTTATAAGTATCATACTAACTGGTTAACTAAATAAGATTCATGTTACCACTTATCTATAAATGCACTTTCGGTTTCTAGCAGTATAAACTGGTTATCTAGTTATGATTTGCGAATTATATATAGCCTGTCGATCGACATCACACTTTATAGAAACCGACTGCCGCTCTCAGCGATTCGACCTTTGCTTGTTCGTATCAGGTTGAACTTATTACCGAAGAGGCGGGGCTTATCATCCCGCAATATATACATATACAGTTTTCATGGATATGACTTCAAGTGAAACCGTCTCCGTGGCCTTGTGGTAAAGGCGTCCGACTACGGAGCGGGAGGGCGTGGGTTCGATCCCGGGCCGCGTCATACCGAAAGACGTTAAAAGCTGGTACAAGTAGCTCCCTTGCCTGGCTCTTGGCATTTAAAGGGTAGTGCTTGGAAAAGTGGTGTACTCAGTACTGGTTAAACCCAGGAAAGTTGTATCCCGTGTATCGGTGCTTTACACCGAGCAAGTTAAAGAACCAAGAGATCTCTTCGCAAAGAGCTAGGGTATCGCACCTGGATCTCTTGTATCTCACTCTGTTTCTTCAAGTCTTCCAATGTCTGGATTTGACTGCGAATTGCTGTCACTTTTATATTATGTCACTTAGGCATTTAAAAACAATTTAAGTCGTGATGGCGTCACGGCGGGGGTCAAGCGATAATGCAGCCAATGGACGCGGGCAGACCTTGATAAACTCAAATAAACAAATTGACTTCAAGTGATCAATCAATTGTAGCTTTAAATAACGCACTCAAGAACAACGCGGTGACAAACTAAACACTTTGAAGTATAATTTAACTTGACAGTTCGAAGCCGATGTTGCGTTGGTAAGTATCGTGGTGGGGTGGGGCGGGTGTTATTGGGGGCAGGGGCAATTTCTTTCTCTATAGCATTTTGATATACATTTAGCTAATAGAGGTAAAACGACGATTGGGACTTTGGAAAATTGGTCGTTTACTATTGACGTCGCGATAATCGATTGCATTAGCTCGATCTCCATCGGTTATTCCTACGTGGGATAATTCTCTAAAATAGACAAATTGGTAGAACATCTGTATGAATGATATTATTAAACGAATTTAAAAAAAAACTCAGACTAATCATTTAGAATATACTTTCAAAAAAAATAATTAATACTTTAATCCATGTTCATTCTTTGTTAAGTTAGAACATACATTATTTTTGGTACCACTTACGTTGAAACATTTCACAAGTTGGAAAATGATCGAAATCGCTTGACCGATTGTTTCCAATGATCGATTTTGATAGAACAGAACAGAACACAAATATGAAACCGATTTTCAATCCCTAATACCTGATAGTGCATTATGCCTTTGTTAATACCAATGTAGAAAAGCAGAACGAACGGCAACCAGAACAAAATTTAATATACCTTCTTATTGAAGACATGTGTTAAGCAAACAAAGAGGTCATTGGAATGCTCATCTGAGGTTAAAGCCCCCATCGATTGCCAATCTGTTCTGTTGTGTATTTCAAAACCAACATAAATCCGACCAGGTGACGGCGAGATCGACGAGACGGAGTTTATTGCTCACTGGACGCTGCTTCACCTCGGCGACTTGGAACACGCAGTGACGCTCTTCCATCGCGCAGACACTGACAAAGATGGCGCCATTTCCCGGGATCCAGATTACACCAGGCTCTTAGCAAACATGAAATTTGTGGGACCGTATCTTTAAAGACCGTGGTTTTACTGAGTGCACGATTCTGGGACCTAGTTTTGGTAACCTATATCCATGTTTTCTTCATAAACCATCATGTTACATTTTTATTATACCGAAAGAGTCAACTGTGTCATTTTGTGTCCACGTTTCGTTTTTGCTTCATACAGCACTACCTGGCATTTTTATTCTCTCAAAGGGACCACTTTATCCATATGCCCGTCCATCCGCCATCTTTTTAGCTCCTCAACCGATAGAAGTATTTCAAAAAGGTCTTACCTATCGAGCGGACACTTCAAGGTCTAGGCCACACATTAGTATCAAAGGGTGGGCCGCTTTGTGACCGCTTCATAGATAATCAACCATTCAAAAAAGCAAAACAGTGTGTCAGTCAGACATCTTCAAAGTCAAGGTCAAACGTCATATATAGCCATTTCAAAATACTATTTGCCTTTGTTTACCTATTACCCGAACACTTACCGAGAACTTGTACATAGTATTGTGTGATAAAAGTTGTTCAGATGTAGTTTTTTTCTTCGTTCTAAAGCTGAAACCTCGGGAAGCATACACACACAGTCTTGGTGGTAAGTGGTCAAGTGGTGTAGGTGTACGCCTCTCAGCCAAGAGCTTACGTGTTCGAGCCCGTTCAGTGAAAATGTATCTTTACTTCTAAAAAAATGTCACCAGTTCAGGATCTATGCAGTAAACCATGAATCGAGAGTGACGTCAGGTACTTGTAAAGCTGTCGTTCACAATTGACCTTATAACTATTTAAGACCCAAATGATGTTATTATCGAAAGCACTGTGACCTAAGATGCTAACAAAGCCGGTGCCAAGTTTGCAAATATTGTATAATCCATGTGCCTTGTTTACCCACAGTGGACCATAAGATATCAGAGTCCGAGTTCATCACCGTCTGGTTTAGCCTGTCCACGTGACCACTCCAACCCGCCGACCACATGTCATATATTACGTTTTCTGGCAATAAACTTGATATGAACTATCCAATCTAACTGTATGTTTCAAAACATGTAAGGTAAACATAACTGCTACATGTGCTATCCATCATTGATACACTGCATGTTCAAATGTGTATAAATCTTAATAAGTTTGCAAAAAATGAAAATATGTTGACGTCATGCAAACGTCTGAAAACGGCGACGTCAACTAGACGGTGCATTTTTAACATAACACCGATGAGCGAAACTCAGAGAGTGTGCCGGTCGCCTCCGTACTCGCCTGTCTGGCTCGTCCCACTCATGCTCAATAACGTTGAGATCTGGCGACGTGGAAGGGAAAGGCAGCCGCCGAACGTTGTGCTGCTCTAGTAACGCCCGTGTCGCACGCGCATAAGTGTAACATATGATGCCAAACAATGGTGTGTACAATTTAAAATAAATATCTTAAACAATTATCGATTTTGAAAATACATATACAGAAGTTATCCCTGAATATTATAAGGTTTATGTGCCTATAATGAAAATTGAATGTATTATACAGCCACAGAGATATGGTTTATAGGTCCGTGATACAGCAAGGACGTTCTATTAACATTGGTACATGTAGCTGCTTGTATATTGTACTACGCGTAGCGTCGGTGAAAGGTGGATTGTCAAAAACCTGTACAATGTTATAAAAGCCTTGTTTTAGCAGCAGGCCCCGAATTCTCCAAACTTCTTAAGCTTACCAGGTTTAAGTAGCTTGTTTCAGTTATTCAAAATACATATTTAAAATCGATTCTGATAAATGAAAAATGGTTTATTGTCCCCTAAAACTCCTTAAGAACTAAATATAACGCATATTATAGAAAATCAAAAATAGTGAGCTTATCTCAATCCTGTTATTATGGACTAAAACAGTCTCGAAAAATTGGGGCCAGAGGGTCATGAACACCACAAGCGTATGCACACAATAGGCAGTATAAAGTTATATTGCACTAGATCAAAGATCTGTTACCCGTGTAGCCTTAGTGAACGTGGTTTGTCTCAAACCTGTACAATAGTGTACTAGCATCATCTTGACAAAAGAAAAACAACAACAACTGAGCTGTTGGTTATAATTAGAACTTAAAACAGTCATTGTTGCTTTCAAGGTTAATTTATCTCCCTTAGAGGCACATTCTTAGAGTCGGAGTTGCCCACATTCGGAACACCTCGGCCATTTTCCAACAAAATTGACAGTAAAGTTCCTTGAACTAAGCTAACTCGGCCTTTAATCCCACACACTTTGTTTGGTACGCTTCCGATTAGACTAACTGGGTGGTTTGTCCAGGGCAAGCCTCCACCCCACCCCCCACTGGACTCGGTACACCAAAAATGTTCAGTGTACAGTCCGAACTGAATCAAACACATGCATGGCAATCAATTGATAAAGCTAACTGGGCAGCTAGCTCACCACCGACCAAGCACCACCAAATCCTGCACAATGCAAGCAATGCTTTTTACAGATCGAACAATAATGTTGTTTTCATGACAAGGAAAGCTGAAAAATAAGCAAACTAGGACTTAAAACATACATTTCGTTGGGTATTCCTACTCGGATTGGGAAAATGCGGACCTAATTTTAATCCATGTTTTATTTTATGCATAATACAAGTAAAAATACGGGGACTATGGCTTAGTTTTATGCATGCCATGGACTGTTGATTTTGACTACTGCCATGAACATTTTGTGAGTGCTCACGATTTAACGTGTAAAAACAGTGTACTTTAGGTATAAGAAAAACATCTAAAAATTAAAATTGAACATACCTTCATGTTACAATTAATATCTTCTCTAAAACAAGCTCATATAATGTATTGACACAATCCATTTCCTTGTTGCTTATGACAGTACAATGGGAATTCTTTACGCGGATTAAAAATCCGCGTTTTAATCGCCGGCGACCTCATCATATTTTCGTATAACCTCACTACTATTTACGAGGTCTATCTGGAAGCTTGCCGGAGATGACTGATTTGTTACGATTGAGCTGCAAACTCCGGAAAATACCGAGTAATACCGATTTTTTATATCGACCAATGAAATCGTTCATAGTACGAACACGCGAAGTTAGCATGTTTGTCAAGCCTATGTGCGTAGTTTCTAGTTGTTGAAGCCAAAACTACAACTCAATATAATTAATGAAAATGTTTATTACGTGAAAAGTGTGTAAACTGAGTGGAAGTGTACAAGTGAGCTATCTGATATACCTGACCTGTTTGCAGATTGAAAAAAGGTAAACAAATTTACTTCCTGCTTGGTATTGCTAAAGTCTAAGTTACAGTTTATTTTATTCTTCAAATTTCTCTTTATAATTGGAATCAATTCCGACCACGGACCCAGAACGCATAGAGTGCTCGGGACTGCTAAGGAACGACACAAAACAATGCTACGGATATGTTCCGCACCTAGAAAAAGGTGGTGCGAATGGCCCAGTTGTTATTGATGTCATGGTGACTTTCAGTAGAAATGCGCTCTAAATAGGCGACAGTCCAGATTTATGGAGTTCTAGTTGATTTAAATACAATAAAACATTAAAGCCAACTTATTTCTTTAATTTGACTATAACATTTCACTAAATATCTATTTTGAAATACCTCACGCATAACACTGGTATTGATTCTCTTTTTGAAGTAGGATCATTCAATTCGCTTACCTTCCCTGGCGCGTTCTGTGTGCGAGATTGGAATGAACCTTATTAGTAATGCGATATTGTTAATGTTCCGTCTGTCCTTCAGAGATAATGAACGGTAACCAAAACAGTTACTTATGATGATATATTCATATATTAAATCTGTGTCTGTTGTATTCATTGTGCCGCTGATAATATCGTTTAGAATTATTTTGGCTTTGATCCCGTTCCTCATTGTTAACTGTATGACTGTTTGGCCTGTTCCTTCAGTCACATGTGTATAATAAATGGAAACGATTTTTACAGTTGAATCATGGAGGTTGGTGGACGAAAATCAGACGATGCCAATGAGAATGCCTCAACAGAGTTTGTTTTACATTGTCAGCCGTGCATGAAGGACGGGAGGGAAATCAGCGCCAATGGTTTCTGCAAAATTTGCAAGGAGTTTATGTGTGATCCTTGTATATCTGCCCACAAGAGGTTCGCCATGTCAAGAAATCATGTATTCCTAACGAAAGATAAAATGCCTTCTTTTTATATGAACAAAGACAAAGCTGATTTTCTGCCTACCGAACCGTGCCTTGAACACAGCAGTGAAATGATA
Source organism: Mya arenaria (assembly GCF_026914265.1). Taxonomy (NCBI): domain Eukaryota; kingdom Metazoa; phylum Mollusca; class Bivalvia; order Myida; family Myidae; genus Mya; species Mya arenaria. The sequence continues at coordinate 35,517,315 of NC_069138.1, read as the reverse complement.
AAGTTTTATTGTCCAACCCATGATGACCTCGGATGCTCAGACTGCGTTGTGTTACATCACCGAAATTGTAAGGTTGAGTATTTGTCAGAGACAGCAAAACAATACAAAGACTCCGAGGAGTATAAAACACTAAACAAAAACATTGCACACATGGAAACTGTTATTTCCGCTTTGAACAACGACGTAAACGATTCCGAGGCGTTCGTATCAGAAAACACAAAAGAAGAAGTACAGAAACTGAGGAATTTTAGGGCACAGATAAATCTTGTTCTGGATACAAGAGAAAATGTGTTGCTGAAAAGTATGAAAGAAAATGAGATCAAACAAAAAGAAATACTTTCAAAGTTGAGAGATGGGATAACAGGCTTAAAACAGACTCTAGCAGAAACGACAACAGACATGCAAACGACAGAAAAACAGTTACACCAGCGCTTCATTCATGCGAAAATGGCCAACAAGCAACTTGTGAAGCTTCAAGGAGAAATCAATAAGATCAACGCAGAGATCATTTTGGACACGTCTGTTCGTTGCACATTTTTGACAGACAAACACACTGAAGCTCTGATCAACTCTTCAGACATCTTAGGATGTGTCGACTTTTCCAATGAAGGTTTAAATCTGAGAAGTATCAATAGAAATCTGCATTTAAAATTAATAATTGTGACGTTGTCTGCGAAAATGAGTCATGAGGTGGCATTCATATACTTATCAAAAACTGAATTTAAACAAGCGACTGGATAATAACATGAAACAATGAATAAATTCGAATTAGAGATAACTTCCAAATACTTGTAATCCAAATAGTACAATCGAACTGCGTTGGCTCGAATTCCTCTTTGGCTCAAATTGGATGTAAAGGACCGATTTCTTTATACCGAATGTAAGCGTTCCGGGTTGGCTCAAAATTCCGGACGCTCGAGGTATTTTCGCCGGTCCCGCGGAGTTCGAGCAAATACAGCAGTACTGATTGCCTGCTTATGAGACACGATAGTTTGCAAAAATGGACATGCTACCGCTGCAGGACTTATTCTCGCGATCGACGTCACGTATCTTAAAAGTGTCATTAGACATCTTCATTTCAAATATATCTAAAACGTAACAATTCTTATAAAACGCAGAACTCAGACAATAAAATGTATAAGTGTCTCAATACGCATTAGTCGATCTCTGTCTCGGTCGTTCGGCGAATCCTGATTAAATTCCTGTAAGAATGCCTCTATATATAACGACCTTTCAATTTCATTGATTTTTCTTACTTTTACTTAAATAGTCTATGCTTCTTTCATAACAGGAATAACATCAGAGACAGATGTCGATCTATCCACTGTTGAATGGACAAAAGATGCCGAGCTGGACATTTTCTGCACAGAAGACACAGGCAAATCGTGGATAACAAGTTCCGCTCTTGTGGAACCAGGAAAATGTCTTTTGGCCGACTATGGCAATAAATGTGTTAAACTTGTAGATATCAACGTCAACAAGGTCTTATCACGCATTGAACTGCTTGGAGATCCTTGGCAGGTGTGTGCCCTCCCTAGCGGCCACGCAGCTGTTGCTTTTCCAGATGAAAACAAAGTACAATTTGTAAGCGTTAAAAACGATTCAGTAATTGCTGGGACAAATTTCGACGTGTCCGGTTCATCCTATGGACTAGCTTACAATGATAAAAGCCTGTTTGTATCCTACGAATACCACAATAAAGCACCAGGATACTCGTATGTAGAAAGGATGTCGATGGCTGGAGAAGTGTTGCAAACATTTACAACAAAGACTAGAGCTGCACGATATATAACCGTTAGCTCTTCCTCAATTTACGTTGCGTTGTTCATTTCAACGGAAGTTTGATAAACACATATAAGGACCCGTTGCTAACATTGCCAGTTCAATCCATCAACGTCGGAAAGGAACGAATCCTGGTGTGTGCTCGCAGTTCTTATCATATCGTTTTGATAAATGGAAAGGAGAGGAACCTGAAAGTTATCTTATCTTTGAAAGACTTTGGGTCCCAGAATGACCCGTTTAATTTATCATTCTGTCCAGTGAGCAAAAAACTTCTGGTTGGATTGGAGGTCTTCAGTGCTGTTATTTAACATTGATTAAAACTACTTTGATTGGTTCCGTATTACCGTAGGACGGTTGGTACGTTACCGATTGTTTTAATGTTTGGTGTTATCTGAAGATACAATACAACTAAATTTTGTATTCCATTTATTCATCTACATAATAACGCATCATCGTTAAACCTACGATAAGATGGAAAGGAATGTGAACTAATAATTGGTTCCGTATCACTGTAGGCTGGTTGGTACGTTACCGAGTGTTTTAATATTTGGCGTTTCACGAACTAAATTTTGTATTCCATTGATTCATTTACATATTTATGTACACAAAGAACGCAGCAAGACAACTGTATATGCCTAGCAGTATAACAGTATAATGAAACTCTAGAGGCGGGAGTATCATATTAACACCGATCATGCGGGAAAAAGACATGTTACGCATCATCATAAAATCTGCGTTAAGATGGAAAGGAACGTCTTATAGTGTGTGGTCATATGTACTAAAGGAAACTATATATTTAGCGCACTGTATACTATCTAGTGTCTTAGAAGATTATTCTTTCGTTCATGTTTTTCTGTCAAATTAGGTCTTTTATCAGTGAAAATAAACAGTGGAAGTTTCACTGCAAGCTTAGAAGCGAAAATAACAACTTCATTTACTAGTTTTTAAAACAATTGCTATTACTTTCCCTTGATCAATTGCGTATCTCACTTTTAACACGGAAAATATTGTACGAAATTATAGGTTATAAATGAACATTACTTACCATTTGTTACGTTTTGGCTATCCCTTTTCCAAACGTTTTCTTGAAGCTAAATGGTCCGGAACATCTGCTTTCGAACACAATCAAAACAAACATAAACAAGTGCTCGAACATATTTTTTACCTCGACTATTCGAAGAATAATGGGTGTTATACTACTCGACCTGGTGTCAGCGTCAGCGTACATTTAAAGATTTAGGGCTAGCCGACATTTTCAGTTATAACTTCAATATTATAGAAATAAATGCGTTAACCAAATGGTTCGGTAAATGTTAATAAAGTATTTCATCTGAAGCGTGAGGGGCGTCCCATGAGTAACATTAGGCGTGAGGGGCGTCCAACAAGTAGCACTATTCATGAGGGGCGTCCCACGAGTAGCAAAGACGTATGCCATAAGGGGACGTTTTGAAAAATAAATTTAGCAGCTGACCAATCTTCCAAAAAAGCATAAACGGAACAAAAAAATGTTTTTTATTGTAACATCGTATAATATTCGTGATTAGTCGTGGATTCGCTAATCGTGAAAATGTGCTTTTCTATGAGACTCATGAAATGAATGACGATCTTACACTGAAATCGACGAATATCTTCTATATGTATTATCTTTATATTACTTTGTCATTACAATCTTTTGAGCGACCATGCAGAACATGCCTGAAATTTATTTGAGAAAATAACACCAGAAAGGGGCTGTTTGGGACCAAAAAAGTATACCCGGTAATGTATTTTATCATTACTTTATGATATCGAACCTGTAGAAAAAAGTAAAATTGTAGTATAAAAAGTATTTTGGTTTTAGTGGGATGCAAACCAATGCCGGTAAATTCAAGAGAAAAAAACCCCAGACGTTTTTACCCACTGGGCCACTAAGACTTATACGAAGAACATGGACGTCAATACATTGATATTATCACGTGGAACACGGAACACGCAACAACGAATCGCTCAAAGCTGTTTGCTAATAAAAATAGTGATCTCCAAAGATGATAAATGAGCAAATATCAACATTTATTGAAAGGTTCGAGCTTAGTTTTAACACTAAAACTCATAATGATTTGCTACACTTTATTTCGTCATACAAAACGTGCATTTTACAAAAAAACATTAGCGAGTCCCTTTAAAGATCTACACTTATTCCCTAATAAGATTTACAACAATTAATACTATTGTTTAATGTTCCAAAAAGGATGAATAAATGTCGAAAACGATGGTTCTTATGAAGGATGCCGAGTTAAATTTGAAACAAATGAGCATAAAACACGGTATTTCTACCTTATGTGACTATAGTTGACCACAGTCAATCTTTTAGCATTCACCAGTCATTTAATATTTTTACGCATTCTGCTATTAAAAAGACGGCTACAATTGTGTTATCGGTTAATATATTTTCAATAAATGCATTATTTAGTAAGATGTTAAAGGTTTATCAGTCAAAATTTATGTTGTTATACATGTGTATATATTGATTTTAAATAACAGTGTCACTTTAATCTCTGACTTCCTTGTGTTTTTAAAGATACTACTTTGTACTAAACATATTTTGATGTTATTTTATTTTTCATACTCATAAATTAATGAAAAACGACTTCGTGGATGGTTCATCTATTGAGTAATTCAGGAATTTACTTGAGATAGGGAATGGCAGGGGTAATAGTTATTACAATTGTGTAAGCAAACAAACAGTATGCTATACTGTTTATATTCAATGCGTACCATGTAATGCTTAAAAGCACATGTTTTTACTCCTAGTGGCGCAACTACTTAAACAAAGACTAGCATTTCGGAGCATTTAAGTATCTTGCAGTATTTTCTAAAAAACATGTGTGCATTGTAACTTATTGCAAAAATATGCACATTGTAATAAGATACACAAAATGATCATGCACTGCTGGGTGCTGACTATATAAAATGACAGATAAGAGAGGTATCAATATTAGCTCTAGGTATCTGCTCAACCCGTACTTATTATGTATGTACTTTTTGTCTTTGCCTAATGTACTTATATACATTAAATACGGTTTAAACCAAAATTATCATTGTAGAGATCTAAAATCAATAAATATATATTTATATAATAAATACTTTATGTATCTATACTAAAATCAATAAATATATATTTATATAATAAATACTATATGTATCTATAATAAATACTATATGTTTTTATACAAGTAAGCCCTTTTCGTAATGTAAATCACTGTATTTCAAATCAGTGCTTCTTTTGTCGCAATGTAAGTTAACACATGTATACTAAACTATTCAAGTTTTGCAGACTTCAAAATCAGAATGCAACAAATGCAACATCCATTTCATATTTATAAGATTTTTTTTTCTAATGAATTTAAACAAATCTCATAGAAACGCTACTAGCTATAACCAATCAATGTGTGCGATTATCGATAGCATGTTCATGGACTGGTTCCCGATTAACATAGAAGAATAATGCACGGTTTTTGTAGCATATACTTATTTGGTAAATGGAATGCGTTTATATGTTTATGAATTGCCCCGGCAGATTATGAAAGGTTGTGAATATCTCACTCCTGTGGCCAGTCTTTGTAAGGGATATTCAAAGTTGAAATGGCTGAATCTATTCCTTGCGGTGGATCCCGGGTCACAAAATAAAACGTGCAACTTTAATGAATTTATCATTGCCTTTCCTAATGTTAATGAAAGAACTTCGGAAGAGCAGTGATCACTAGGCAGTTCCTTGAATATTGTACTACAATGATAACCTGGTACATGCATAGCCTTGGAGAAAAGTGTCTTGTCTCAAACCTGTACAATGTTGTAGAAGCGCCTACTACTAGCATCAGATGATCATAAACAGCACCATCGTATCCAGACAATAGTCAGTTGCATAAATTGAATTCGATCACAGACCCGGTACATCGAAAGCCTCGGTCAAAATTCCAATGTCTCAAACTACAATAATGAACTAGCACCATCTTTAAACATACGATGGACTTGGACAGATGAGCTGATTTATGTTCTAGTAAAAATAATGAGCGCTCATGTATACTTTTTTTTTTTTTATCTTTTTGACATTTGTTATTGTATTCCTGTATCTCCTTTGTACGCTCGAGTCTGCCAAATACAAAACATCGTGTGAAGTACAAGAGTGAGCCAGCGGCTGCAGTTTACAATTAAAACATTTCATTAGACTTGAACACATTCATTGCAATATAAAGTATAACCTCCCTTAATGTAATATTTCCCTTTATCTAATCAGAGACCGGAAATTGCCGAGTACCTACAAAATAAACGATGTATGAATGTCATACTATCGACCAATAAAATCGTTCATAGTACGAACATGTGGCGTTTGTATGTTTCGGCGTCTCCTTGTTTTGTAGTCTCCAAGTGTTATAGCCTTAAGTACAACACTATATAATTGGAAATGTTTATGATATGAATCGTTTGTATACGTGGAAATGTACTAGTGAGTTATCTGAAAGAATTGGTATATTTGCAGATTAAAAAAGGGTAATCAATTTTACTTCCTGCTGAATCACTTAATATTTCTAAAACCTAAACTACAGACAAGATAGCAAGTAACCCAGTTAATTTCTCAAAGATAAACTCACGACCGGACGGTGTACGTCAAATAGATCTGACACTAAAATATTCCTTTTCAGTGCTAGTCTACTGTTTAAATAGAAATAATAATACTATCTAAACAGTATCAAAGGATTGAAAGGCCTTATTTTAGTGTCCAGGCTATGTGTCGAACACCTGTTGTTAAACTGTATGACTGATTTGCGTGCCTGTGCATATTATCAACGTAAACAAATTTTACAGGTAAATAATGGAGGTTGCTGGACGAAAATTAGACAATGCCTCAACGGAGTTTGTTTTACATTGTCAGCCGTGCCTGAAAGACGGGAGGGAGATCAGCGCCAATGGTTACTGCAAAATTTGCAAGGAGTTTATGTGTGATCCTTGTATATCTGCCCACAAGAGGTTCGCCATTTCAAGAAATCATGTATTCCTAACGAAAGAGAAAATGCCTTCTTTTTATATGAACAAAGACAAAGCTGATTTTCTGCCTACCGAACCGTGTCATGAACACAGTAGTGAAATGATAAAATTTTATTGTCCAACCCATGATGACCTTGGATGCCCAGACTGCGTTGTGTTACATCACCGAAATTGTAAGGTTGAGTATTTGTCAGAGACAGCAAAACAATACAAAGAGTCCGAGGAGTATAAAACACTAAACAAAAACATTGTACACATGGAAACTGTACTTTCCGCTTTGAACAATGAAGTAAACGATTCCGAGGCGTTTATATCAGAAAACACAAAAGAAGAAATACAGAAACTGAGGGCATTTAGGGCTCAGATAAATCAATGAACTGCTTGGACGCCCTTGGCCCTCCCTAGCGGCCACGCAGCTGTTGCTCTTCCAAATGCATGCAAAGAACAGTTGGTAAGAGTTAAAAATGAATCAGTAATTGCTGGGATAAATTTCGACGTATCCGGTTCAAGCTATGGACTTGCCTACACTGATAAAAGTCTTTTTGTATTATACGAACACCACGAAAAGGCACCAGGATACTCGTATGTAGAAAGATTATCGATGGCCGGAGATGTGTTGCAATCATTTTCAATGCAGACTAGAGCTGCACGATATATAACCGTTAGCTCTTCCTCAATTTACGTTATTGAGTCTGGCAGTAGTCGTGTCTTTCAAGTTGATTTCAACGGAAGTTTACTGAACACATATGATGACCCGTTGCTAAACTTGTCATCTGAATCCATCAAGGTCGGGAAGGAACGAATACTAGTGTTTGCTCGCAGTCCTCGTCATATAGTTTTGATAAACGGAAAGGAGAGGAACCTGAAAGTTATCTTATGGTTTAAAGATTTTGGGTCCCAGAATGCTCCGTTTAATTTATCATTCTGTCCAATGAGCAGAAAACTTCTGGTTGGATTGGAGGTCTTCAGTGCTGTTGTATAACGTTTATTAAAACCTACTCCGTATTACTGTATGATGGTTGGTACGTTACCGATTGTTTTCATGGTTGGTGTGTATGTAAGAAACAATACAACGAAATTTTGTATTCCATTTTTTCATCTACCTATGTGCAACAAGAAAGCGCCAAGTCAACTGTATGTCTACCAGTATTACAGTATAATTAAACTCTAGAGATGGGAGTATCATAAATAGTGAATACCAAAACACCGATCACCAGGAAAAGGACATGTTACGCATCATCGTTAAATCACGTTAAGATGGAAAGAAACGTCTTATTGAGTGTGGTCATATATACTAAAGGAAACTATATAATTTAGCGCACTGTATACTATCTAGACTCTTCGTAGATTATTCTTTCGTTTATGTTTTTCTGTGAAATAAGGAGTTTTATCAGCGAAAGTGGAAGTTTCAGTGCAAGCTTAGAAGCGAAAATAACAACTTCGAACACTACTTTTTAAAACAATTGCTATTACTTCCCTTTAATCAATTGAATACCCCATTTTTACACGGAAAATATTGTACAAAATATAACTACATAATAAAATGAGCATTACTTACCATTTGTTACGTTTTGGCTATCCATTTTCCAAACGTTTTCTTGAAGCTAAATGGTCCGGAACACCTGTTCTAGTACACAATCATTACAAACATAAACAAGTGCTCGAACATATTTTTACCTCGACTATTCGAAGAATAATGGGGGTTATATTACTCGACCTGGTGTCAGTGACAGCGTCCGTGTCCAGTTTAAGTTTTAGAGCTAGTTGGCATTTTCAATACATTGATAACATCACGTGATAATGTTAATCAATTAATCATGCAACACGCAACAACGAAGTGCTCAACGCCGTTATTAAAGCTGCATTCTCACAGATTGAACGTTTTGACAATTTTTTATTTCTTTTCTTGAAACGAGCCAATTTATGCGAAAATTGATGTAAACCAGTCATATAAGACTGCTGACAAAAAATAAGATCGCAGATTTTTATAGTTATATTTATATTTATGTTAAAAAAATTGATGTTTTATGCATTTTTCTTAAACCGTTTGTAACGGATTTAGCCATTAAACATTAGTATTTGAACGGAAATATGAAAATCTGCGTTCTTATCTTTTATCAGCAGTCTTTTAATCACTGGATTGCAGATATTTACGCACAAATTTGCTCATTCCAATACAGAAATAAAAAATAAAAAAAAAATGTGAAAACGATAAAACTGTGAGAGTGCATCTTAAAGGCTAACGAAAATTGTGGTCTGCAAAGATGATATTTGAGCAAATACCCACATATGCTGAAGGGTTCCAGTTTAGTTCTGACACCAGAACTCCTAATGTTTTGCCACACTTTATTTCGTCATACAAAGAGTGCATTTTACAAAAAAACAACATGAGTGAGTCCCTTTAATTCCTAACTTCCTGATGTTTTAAAAGGTTAAAGTTTGTACTTATTATTTGTTTGATGTTACATGTAATTTCTTTTTTATACTCTACAATAAATGAAAACATGACTTCGTTCATACAAATAATTCTTCTTTTTTTTCATGTCAATACTTGTATTTTAAATAAGTGCTTCTGTTGTCACCATGTAAGATAACACATGTAAACTTTTCTATTCGAACTTCAAAATCAGAATGCCACAAAAGCACCATCTATTCGATGTTTATCAGATCTTATTTTCGAATAAATTTGAACAGCTCACATAGAAATGTTACTTATTTCGACCAATCAATGTAAGCGATATCGCGTCGATGACATGTTCTAAAATTAAACACAGAATCGACTGGCTCCAGATTTTCCCCATTAGTTATTAGGCTTGAGCGCTAGCTCAGGACTTTTGTATTCGAACACAAAAATTCTACTGAGTACATGTGGAGTTGAAAATCATACTTGAATGAACCAGGTTTCAATGAAAATCAATTCATGAAACATACCTGGAAAAATCCTTTATTTACAAAATAAGTGCATGTTTAGTTAAAAGTAAGAGTGTGTAATATTGTGGTTATATTTACAGAAAACACATTTATAAAACACGGATATGAAAGGGAAAACTCCTGGCAGTTCTGGGTTTGAGCTTGTTGGAATAAGATTACATAATAATTCTAAAAATAAGGTACTACAGGGGAGGTAACTTAGATATACAGTACATAATAAATTTTCTCCCTTTTGTTCTGCTCTAGCAGTGTAATAAGCTAAATGGTGAGTGAGTGAGTGAGTGAGTGAGTGAGTGAGTGAGTGAGTGAGTGAGTGAGTGAGTGAGTGAGTGAGTGAGTGAGTGAGTGAGTGAGTGAGTGAGTGAGTGAGTGAGTGAGTGAGTGAGTGGGTGGGTGGGTGGGTGGGTGTGTGAGTGAGTGAGTGAGTGAGTGAGTGAGTGAGTGAGTGAGTGAGTGAGTGAGTGAGTGAGTGAGTGAGTGAGTGAGTGAGTGAGTGAGTGAGTGAGTGAGTATTGCGGGAGCGAGGGCGAGCGAGTATCCAATACAAGGAATCGTCGCTCAAGCCGTTTAGCAGTATCAGTGCTTTCATTTACTATGGTATCAAAAACAAATCATTAAGGTATAAGTGGTTGAAACATTTATTCTTCTCTTTCCAAAAAAATTAAATAAAAAATAAACAACACGTACTGTTTTCTGAAAAAAACAACCACAAATCATATATTTAATAGCCGTTTCAAAACAACCGTCCCCTTCTATGTATGAGCAGATAGATGTATCATTCAATAGAGGCGCCAATTGTGAATTTATACATATGTTCGAGCATTTTCCTATATATCGGACTTAACATATGATATTTATGGTATATTTTTTCAATATTCAACACATTTAGTAAGTAATTTGAACACGATCAAAATATAATTTTATTACATGTATACATGAATACAATGATAACACAATAAGTTTGAATGTGAGACACGACCGATATAATATGATCACTTTTAATAATCAGTATTTTACACATTAAATATGTATTAAATAATTATTAGAAAATGTTAGAAATGCATTGCAATATTGTTTTGCAAATGTTGATGAATCGGAAAGAGTGCTCAAAACAATTAGTATAACAGTACAGATCTCCGTTGGGTTAATTAAGAGTATTCTATGTTCCAAGAAACGATACCGACCAAAAACTATCAGAAGTCATTGTTCCGATCAGTTCAATTGTTTATACTCACGAAAATACAGGAATGGACACTGGAGTGATCGCTTTTTTATTCTTATTACCCAAATACTTGACATTTGGTATGATTTTAATTCGTGATCTTTAAAGGGACTAGACACCAGATGATCCAATTACAAGAAAAAAAGAAAATTGTCAACAACTTACATGAAATTGATAGCATTGTGCACAACTCATTGAATCTTATTTACTGGTGTTTCACATCCTTAACGCCATATGTATCTTTCGCAGTTTTTTGCGTATTCTTCCAATTCGAAATTAACTCTGTTTGTGTCACGTAGATACCAGTAAATTTAAAAATAGCATAGATATATGTATCTGTACTAATCACGTGACTTTCACATGCTAAATTTACACAATTTTAACAGGGAAACTCTTATTTTCTTTAAACGGGTAAACTCAGCTGAGACAGCGACACTGTGTTCTTTTTATCATGTTAAGTGATGTATTATCGGCCTTATACCAGCCCGTATTGACAATTATAGAACATTTTGAAGAAATTTTCGTTTTTATTTTTTTTATTTTTCGATTCAGGGACTATCTGGTGTCTAGTCCCTTTAAGCAGATTTAAGATATTAAGGTCATGCTAAATCCATGAGTCAGTTCCGTCTCTTGTTTGCGATTGACAGTAACTTGACCTGTAACCAAGTGATACATTATCACAGTGACTAAAATAGCCCTTTAACCCTCAATTTGTCCGTTATTTGTCAAATGAATAATTTGAGAATTAGAGATCTCAGGCAATTGACTGCCCCGCCCTTGAATTACAATGAGCCACGGAGTTGATAATCTGTGGAAGTAATTAAAGATGGATTGGGGTTAATTACTATGTGCACGATCATATCTTTCAGGTAATAGTTTTTGTTACAAGCGTAAGAACGGTAAATAATTCAATGGAACATTTTTGCTTGTAAATTTTAAAACCTGACAGGCACGCAATATGCTATGATAAAATACGTTATATATATGTATAATGGAATGTAATGTGTGATATCAAGTATACTTCATAAAGCACCGCTTTGTCAATGTCCCCGTCCGCGCGGTACCATTTCATGTCCCCTTTTATGGCTGCTTTATAAAGCAACATTTTTATTCTCTCAAAATGGACTTCTTTGTCCAAATGCCCGTCCATCCGCCATCCTTTTGATGTCCGCTCTATAGCTCCTCAACCGATTGAAGAAATCAAAATAACTTGGTAAAACGGTCTAACATGTCGAGTGGACACTTCAAGTTCTAATCCGTCTCCGTGGCTTTGTGGTTAAGGCGTCCGCCTGCAGAGCGGGAGGTCGTGGGTTCGATCCCGGGCCGCGTGATACCGAAAGACGTTAAAAGCTGGTACAAGTAGCTTCCTTGCATGGCGCTTGGCATTTAAAGGCTAGTGCTTGGAATTGGTGTACTCAGTACTGGTTCAACCAAGGAAAGTTGTATCCCGTGTATCGGTGCTTTACACCGAGCACGTTAAAGAACCAAGAGGTCTCTTCGCAAAGAGCTAGGGTATCGCACCCGGATCTCTTGTATCTCACACTGTTTCTTCGAATCTTCCAATGTCTGGATTTGACTGCGAATTGCTGTCACTTCTATCTCATGTCACTTATGGCATTTAAACACAATTTACGCCGTGATGGCGTCACGGCGGGGTCAAGCCATAATGCAGCCAATTGGCGCGGGCAGATAAACTCAAAGAAACATAAGTTCTAGGCCATACATTCGTATCAAAGGGTGGACTACTTTGTGGCCGCTTCATGAATTCTCAATCATTTAAAGAATTGAAAGAAGCCAATGCCAATATTAGAGATCAAGAGTCATATATAGTAATATCAAAATATTACTTGCCTTTGTTTACTAAAACCTGAAAAACGTTAATATTTGTACATATTATTGTATGACAAAAATTGGTATGTTCAGATAAGGGTTTTTCTTCATTCAAAATAAACTTTGGGAAGTATACACACACAGGTGTGTGATGAGTGGCCAAGTGGTGTAGGTGCACGCCTCTCAGTCAAGAGCTTACAATGTACGTCTTCGAGCCCCTTCAGTGAAAATTTATCTTTACTTCCGAAAAAAATGTCACCAGTTCTTGCTTCTATGCAGTTAACCATGAATCAAGAGAGATGCCAGGTAGTTTTATATATAGCTGTCGTTCTAAACTGACCGAAATACAATCCAGGCCCAAAATGGTGTTATTATCGAAAGCACTGTGACCTTAGACGCTAACAAAGCCGGTGCCAAGTTTGCATAATGCATTATCCATGTGCCTTCTTTACACACAGAGGACAAGAAGATATCGGGGGGCGAGTTCATCACCGTCTGGTGCAGCCTGTCCTCGTGACCACTACAACCCGCCGACCACATATCACATGTTACGTTTTCTATCAATAAACTGGATATGAACTAACCATACTAATGTATCCTTTTGAACCTGTCAGGTAATCATTACTGCTTTAGTGAATCCATAACTGCTACACTGAATGTTCAAATAATTATGTTTAAATCTTAATAAGTTTGCAAAAAAATGAAAATATGTGGACGTCATGCAAACGTCTTTAAACGGCGACGTCAAAAAGACGAAAATTTAACATAATACCTATGAGCAAAACTCAGAGAGCGACCTCCGTACTCGCATGTCTGGCTCGTCCCACACATGCTCAATAACGTTGAGATCTGGCGTCTTGGAAAGGAAAGGCAGTCGCCGGACGATCTGCTGCTCTAGTAACGCCTGTGTCGCACGCGCTGCTCGGGCGGGTGCCCTCCCGCAGCAATACCATGCCACATCCACCGCCTCGTAGGTGCGGAAAAACAACTAGTATCAAAATATCATGCTGATATATAGCGGCGTTAAGGTTCTCTTGAACAAGTCCCAAGTCTGGCAAGGTGCGTAACAACACTCCAGACCTCACCATCACGCCACCACACTTTTCTCGCTCTTGATTCGAACACATAAATGATTCTGTTTTTACTAATGAATAATAAAAGGAGAACACAATTCGATATGTTTGATCACCTAATTTTCCTCGGTCAAAATTGGGAAATCGTACCTACACCACGTGTACAACTGACCCGATTGTCACAGTTGAGTGAGTTTATAGCTTTTGTATAGCCAATGTTGCCAAAAAATGGTGAGTTGAATTAAAAATAAAAATCTTGAGTAATATTTGAAAATACCGATTCAGAAGTAATACCTGAATATAACTAGATTTATGTGCATATAATGAAAATTGAATATATTATACAGCCACGGAGATATGGTTTATAGGTTCGTGATACAGCATAGAGGTGCTATCAACATTGATGCATGTAGCTGCTTGTATATCGTACTATAATTGCGTAGCCTCGGTGAAAGGTGGCTTGTCCAAAACCTGTACAATCTTATAAAAGCCTTGTTTTAGCAGCAGGCCTCGAATTCTCGAAACCTCTTATGATAAAAAGGCTTAAGTAGCGTGTATCAGTTATTCAAAATACATACTTAAAATCGATTTTGATAAATGAAAAATGGTTTATTGTCAAAAAACGCATAAAACACCTAAAAGAACTAAATATAACGCATATTATAGAAAATCAAAAATAGTGAGTTTATCGCAATCCTGTTATTATGGACTAAAGAAGTTTCGAGAAATTGGGGCCAGAGGGTCATGAACACCACCAGCGTATGCACACAATAGGCAGTATAAAGTTATATTGCACTAGATCAAAGATCTGTTACCCGTGTAGCCTTAGTGAACGTTGTTTGTCTCAAACCTGTACAATAGTGTACTAGCACCATCTTCAGACATAAGAAAAACAACAACAACTGAGCTGATGGTTATAATTAGAACTTAAAACAGTCATTGTTGCTTTCAAGGTAAATTTATCTCCCTTAGAGGGCACATACGGAGTCGGAGTTGCCCACATTCGGAACACCTCGGCCATTATCCAACAAAATTGACAGTCAAGTTCATTGAACTAAGCTAACTCGGCCTTAAATCCCACACACTTTGTTTGGTACGCTTCCGATTAGACTAACTGGGTGGCTTGTCCAGGCCAAGCCTCCACCCCACGCCCAACCGGACTCGGTATACCAAAAATGTTCAGTGTGCAGCCCGAACTCTATAATACTGAATCAAACACATGCATGGCAATCAATTGATAAAGCTAACTGGGCAGCTAGTTCACCACCACCACAAAATCCTGCACAATGCAAGCAATGCTTTTTACAGATCGAACAATAATGTTGTTTTCATGGCAAGGAAAGCTGAAAAATAAGCAAACTAGGACTTAAAACCTACATTTCGTTGGGTATTCCTACTCGGACTGGGAAAATGCTGACCTAATTTTAATCCGATGTTTTATTTTATGCATAATACAAGTAAATATGGGGACTATGGATTAGTTCTATGCATGCCATGGACTGTTGATTTTAACTACTGTCATGAACATTTTGTGAGTGCTCACGATTTAACTTGTAAAAACAGTGTCCTTTAGGTATAAGAAAAACATCTAAAATTTAAAATTGAACATACATTCATGTTACAAGTAATATCTTCTCTGAAACAAGCTCATATAATGTATTGACACAATCCATTTCCTTGTTGCTTATGACAGTACAATGGGCATTCTTTACGCGGATTAAAAATCCGCCGTTTAATCGCCGGTGGCCTCATCATATTTTCGTATAACCTCTCTTCTATTTACGAGGTATATCTGGAAGCTTGCCGGAGATGACCGATTTGTTACGATTGAGCTGCACACTCCGGAAAATACCGAGTACCTACGAAGCAAAGATTTCCGATTCATGGAGTTCTAGTTTATTAAACACAATAAAACACAAAAGACAACTTATTCATTTTATTTGACTACACCATTTTACTTAATATCTATTTTGAAATACCTCACGCATAAACACTGGTATTGATTCGTTTTTGGAGAAGGATCATTTAATTCCCTTACTTTCCCTGACACGTTCTGTGTGCATGATTGGAATGCACCCTGTAGTGTAATATGATATTATTTAAGGTGCACTCTTTCTCTCAAATAATATTTACCACAATTTAAACAAATGTTTTAATCTACCAAAAAGGATGAATATTTGTCGAAAACAATGGTTCTTATGAAGTATACCGAGTTTAATTTGAAAGAAATGATTATAAAACACGGTATTTCTACCTTATGAGACTATAGTAGACCGCAGTGAATCTGTTAGCATTCACCTATCATTTAATATTTTTGCACTTTCTGCTATCAAATACACGGTAATTATCTTGTTATCAGTAATTAATACTTTCCATAAGTGCTCTATTATTAAATAGTTAGAGGTATATCAGTCAAAATTTATTTTTGTTATACATGTGTATGTATTGAATTTAAATAATAGTGTCGCTTTAATGTTCCGTTTTTCCTTTATGGATAATGTCATAAATGGTAGCCCAAACATCTCCTTATGACGATATATTTATATATTAAATATGTGTCTGTTGTCTTTATTGTGGCACTAATAATATCATTCAGAATATTTTGGCTGGGATCCCCATGCTCATTGTTAAATGTATGACTGTTTGACCTGTTCCTACAGTCCCCTATAATCAATGGAAACGGTTTTTACAGTTGAATCATGGAGGTTGGTGGACGAAAATCAGACGATGCCTCAACAGACTTTGTTTTACATTGTCAGCCGTGCCTGGAGGACGGACGAGAGATCAGCGCCAATGGTTTCTGCAAAATTTGCAAGGAGTTTATGTGTGATCCTTGTATATCTGCCCACAAGAGGTTCGCTATGTCAAGAAACCATGTAATCCTAACGAAAGATAAAATGCCTTCTTTTTATACGAACAAAGACAAGGCTGATTTTTTGCCCACCGAACACACTAGTGAAATGATAAAGTTTTATTGTCCAACCCATGATGACCTTGGATGCTCAGACTGCGTTGTGTTACACCACATAACTTGTAAGGTTGAGTATTTGTCAGAGACAGCAAAGCAATACAAAGACTCCGAGGAGTATAAAACACTAAACGAAAACATTTCACACATGGAAACTGTGCTTTTCGCTTTGAACAACGAAGTAAACGATTCCGAAGCGTTCATATCAGAAAACACAAAAGAAGAAATACAGAAACTGAGGACATTTAGGGCACACATAAATCTTGTTCTGGATACAAGAGAAAATATGTTGCTGAAAAGTATGAAAGAAAATGAGATCAAACAAAAAGAAATACTTTCAAAATTGAGAGATGAAATAAAAGGCTTAAAACAGACTCTAGCAGAAACGACAACAGACATGCAAACGACAGAAAAACAGTCACACCAGCACTTCATTCATGCGAAAATGGCCAAGAAGCAACTTGTGAAGCTGCAAGGAGAAATCAATAAGATCAACGCAGATATAATTTTGGACACGTCTGTTCGTTGCACATTTTGGACAGACAAACACACTGAAGCTCTGATCAACTCTTCAGACTTCTTCGGACGTGTCGACTTCTCCAATGAAGGTTTAGAACTTAGAAGTATCAATAGAAATCTGCATTTAAAATTAATAATTGTGGCGTCGTCTTCCAAAATGAGTCATGAAGTGGCAGTCATATAATTATCAAAAACTAGATTTTAACAAGCGACTGGATTATAACATGAAACAATGAATTACATTCGAATAAGAGATAACTCCCAAATACTTATAATCCAAATAGTACCGTCGAACACCGTTGGCTTGAATTCCTCTTTGGCTCAAAAAGGACCGATTTCTTTAAACCGAATGTAAGCATTCCGGGTTGGCTCGAAATTCCCAACGGGGTTTGACTGTACTGATTGTCTGCTTATGAGACACAATAGTTTGCAAAAGTGAACATGCTGCTGCTGCAGGACTCATTTGAGCGGTCGATATCACGTATCTGAAAAGCATCATTGGACATCTGCATTTTAAATACATGTATATCTAGTACGAAACAATTCTTATAAAGCGGAGAACTCGGACTATAATATTGTTTCAATACGCACCAGTCGATCTCCGTCAAATGGGGTCGTTCGGCGAATGCTGACTGAATTTCTGCAAGAAAGCCTCTAAATATATAACGACCTTTCAATTTCATTCACTCGTGAATTTTTCTTACTTTTAATTGAATTGTCTACGCTTTTAAATTACAGGAATAACATCAGAGACAGACATCGATCTATCTACTGTGGAATGGATAAAAGATGCCGAGCTGGACATTTTATGCACAGAAGACATACTTAGACATGGGATAACAAGTTCCGCTCTTGTGGAACCAGGAAAATGTCTTCTGGTCGACGATTTTAATAAATGTCTTAAACTGGTAGATATCAACGACAACAAGGTCTTGTCACGAATTAAATTGCTTGGAGGCCCTTGGCAGGTGTGTGCCCTCCCTAGCGGCCACGCAGCTGTTGCTCTTCCAGATAAATGCAAAGTACAAATTGTGAGCGTTAAAAACGATTCAGTAGTTGCTGGTATACATTTTGACATATCCGGTTCATGCTATGGACTAGCTTACACTGATAAAAGCCTTTTTGTAACCTACAGACAAAAGAAAAATGCACCAGCACGCTCGTATGTAGAAAGACTATCGATGACTGGAGAAGTGTTGCAATCGATGACAACAAATGCTTCATCTCCACATTATCTAACCATTAGCTCTTCTTCAACTTACTTGTCTGATTCTGCTGTTAAACGAATCTATCAACTTGATTTCAACGGAAGTTTGCTGAGCACATATGACGACCCGTCACTATGCTGGCCATCTGAATCCATCAACGTCGGAAAGGAACGAATACTAGTGTTTGCTCGCCGTCCTCGTCATATAGTTTTGATAAATGGAAAGGAGAGGAACCTAAAAGTTATCTTATCGTTAAAAGACTTTGGGTCCCAGAATGACCCGGACAATTTATCATTCTGTCCAGTGAGCAGAAAACTTCTGGTTGGATTGGAGGTTTTCAGTGCTGTTATTTAAACGTATAATTAAAACTACTTTGATTGGTTCCGTATGACTGTAGGATGGTTGGTACGTTACCGATTGTTTTAATGTTTGATGTTAATGGAAGATACAATGCAACGAAATTTTAACAACGTAATTAAATACATCCCTGTTAACTTTTAAACGTGGAATGTGTGATGATGAGCTCACATTCACTTTGGGCCTCTTCTAACCCGACACTTATATTATATAACTAGATTATTTGTGAGTGGGCTACGTCCGAATTTAGAATATAAGTAGTTTAACTCATCACACGTACTTCATAGAAATTAAATTAAATTGACGTACTTCAATTGATCATTAAATACATATTAAACTAAAACCAAATTCACAAAATGACATAACAATTTAAAAAGTCACTCAACCACAATCATATCCGTACACCAGAGTAAATAATTCCTTGTGTGTCTTCCCATGACGTTTTTACACGTTTGTCTCGTTGGCATTATGTAGCTTCGTAATGGGTATGAATCTTTGAGAATATTCCTCCGTTCACGATAATTGCGAGGGGATGCCGGTCGCCTCCATACTCGCCTGTCTGGTTCGTTCCACACATGCTCAGTGACGTTGAAATCTAGCGACGTGGAAGGGAAAGGCAGCCGCCGAACGTTCTGCTGCTCTAGTAACGCCTATGTCGCAAGCGCTGTTCGGACCGAGGCCATCCCGCAGCAAAATACCATGTCACATCCACCGCCTCGTAGGTGAGGAATACCAACCGGTATCAAAATATCATGTTTATATCTAGCGGTGTTATGGTTCTCTTTAACAAGCTTCAAGTTTTTCTTTGTGTGTAACAGCACTCCGGCCAATGTATCAGCCAATAAGGTTGCATTTTCAGTAAGTTAGATGACCTGAAGTAATACCTTAATGACCAAGAAGGGCTCGTTCGCTACGCTCAGTCCATCCATTTTTAATTACAACGAAATTACTTCACGTCATCTAACTATTAAATAATGAAGTTTATGTGCATATAATGAAAATTGAGACATCATAGGCGTTATATTAACTTGGTGCATGTACATTGATGTAGTTGCTTGTATATTGTACTACAGTTTCGTCGTGCCTTGTCCAAAACAGTATAATGTTGAAAAGCCTTTTTTAAGCATCAGAGAATCATGAACAGCACCATCGTATGCACACATAAGGTTGTATAAAGTTATAGTTTTCTAGATCTAAGACCTTGTTCCTGCGGTGAAAGTGCGTTCTCTCAAATCTGTATAATTGTGTACTAGTACCATTTTTAGATATAAGAAAATCAACAACAGCTGAGCTGATTTATTTGTTGATTATAACATTTACCCATCCAATGAAACATAATCAAATTGATTCATTTTGTGATTATTAATTTTCGTATTAGTATTAAATAATAATTGGGTGACCAATCATTGGACAAAATAGTCCCAATGAGATTTACTTATGACTATATGAAGTAAAAGCCTGAGTGAGTAGGCTAAAAAAGGTTTATTAGAAAATAAAACAGTCAGTGTTGGTATCAAGGTTAAGTTATCTCCCATTCTTAGTTGTCCACAATCAGAATACCTCGGCCATTATCCAACAGAATTGACAGTAAAGTTCTGCCAACTTAGCTAACTCGGCTTTGGTACACTACCCATTAAACTAACTGGGTGACTAGTCCCCGCCCCGCCCCCACCCACCCCCCACTTGACTCGGTACACCAAACATGTTCAGTATGCAGCCCAAACCGCTTTTAATACTGAATCAAACACATCAATGGCAATAAAGCTAACTGGGCAGCTAGCTCACCCCGACCAACAACCACAAGCCACACAGTTCGAATAGTAATGTTGTTTTCATGGCAAGGAAAGCTGAAAAATAAGCAAACTATGACTATGAGTTTGTTTTATGCATGCTATGGACGGTTGATTTCGATTACTGTCATGTACATTTTGTGTGTGCTCACGATTTTACTTGTGAAAACAAAGTGTTTCAAGTAAAAGAAAAAAAAATCTGAAAATTTAAATTCGAACATACATTGATGTTACAATTAATATCTTCTCTAAAACAAGCACATATAATATATTAATACAATCCATTTCCTTGTTGTTTATAACAGTACAATGGGCCTTCTTTATGGGGATTGAAAATGGTATTTATCGCCGGCGGCCTCATCATATTTTCGTATAAATTCACTACTATTAACGGGGTCTATCTGGAAGCTTGCCGGAGATGGCCGATTTGTTACGATTCAGTTGCACCCTCCGGAAAATACCAAGTAGCTACGAAGCAGAGATTTTTATATCGACCAATGAAATCGTTCATAGTACGAACACGTGACGTCTGTTTGTTTTGTCGTGTCTATGTGCGTAGTTTCTAGTTGTTTAAGCCAAAATTACAACACGAAATAATTAATTAAAATGTTTATTACATGAAAAGTGTGTATACATTTGTAAACTGAGTGGAAGCGTACTAGTGAGCTGTCTGATATACCTGCCATATTTGCAGATTAAAAAGGTAAACAAATTTACTTCCTGCTTGATATTGCTCAAGTATAAGTTACAGTTTATTTTACACTTCAAGGTTTGTCTTCAGAACGGGAAGCCATTCCAATATCACGCACCCAGAGCGTATGGAGGGCTCGGAACTGCTAAGGAACGACTCAATGCTACGGACGTGTTCCGCTAACTAGAAAAAAGGCTGCGCGAAAAGAGCAGTTGTTCTTGATGTCATTGTGACCTTAAGTACAAAGGTGCTCAAAATAGGCAACGGACCTGATTTATGGAGTTCTAGTTTATTGAAACACAATAAAACATAAAAGACAACTTATTTATTTAATTTGACTACACCATTTTACTTAATAACTATTTGGAAATACTCGTCACGCATAAACACTGATATTTATTCACTTTTTGGTTTAAACAATATTTATTTCGATATAATATTTACAATTAGTTTAGTTCTATAAATTTGAGCATAATCCAAATTAACAAAGACCAAATACGTAATGCATTGAAAAACATGCAAACTATGCACAAAACAATAGTGTACACATACTTGAGAAGAAAGCCTTGAGGCTTATACTATGTCTTCTCTTTTTGGAGTAGGATCATTCAATTCGCTTACATTCCCTGGCGCGTTCTGAGTGCTCATGTTATCGACCACCTAAACAAACTGATTTTGTTGATATTTTTGAAAATGTTTTATCTATGGTTAGATCTGACACAGAATGGTACATCCCAGCTGGGAGTAAGATTACAGGGAGAGAAAACCAAGCTATACAGCATAGGTCAGTCTGAATATGCTATTGTCAGTTGATTTTATCACTGATAACAATGATTCGATCGATATCAGCGCGAGCTTTAAGATTTACAGCGATGTGGTATCGAGTGAAATGTGTTTACCTTCACAAAAATTGTCATTTCTTAAGTATTAAACTTAAGATTTTTACAATTTATACACCGATAAAAAGCTGAATAAATTACCTTTACTTTGATATAAAATGCGTTAGTAAAAAAATGCATGGCGTTAAAACGGTGAATTAAAGAGAGGCGTTAAATGAAAGTCGGCAGTATTTGACCGCCAGTACAGGTTTAAAAACAAGGAGTGGTCTAAATCATCATTTATTTAGTTTTAAAAATGATATTTCAATAATTTATACGTCGATATAAAGCAGAATATTATTATTATTATCTGTATTATTGGTCCCAGATCCTAGGTGATTTTAATATTTGGGGGTTTTTTTGCAAAGAAATCAGCTCTTTTTAAAAGGTTTGAACAAGTTCTAAATATCTTTAATCTAAAACAGATCATAAATTACCATACCAGAATCTCGGAGTCCTCCTCTTCTGTGTTAGATCACATTTTATGTAGCCATCAAGATAAGATTGTTCAGTCTGGTACTTATCCGATAGGTCACAGTGATCATTTGCCTGTATTTTGTACGCGTAGAACACAGAAAGTAACGTATAATATGCATAAGAATGTTGTTATCAGATCTTTGAAACATTACAGTGTTGATAATTTTATTAATGGCTATCTTTTAAAGAAACATTTCTGTCAGTTTTTAACACTGTTGCTCCTGTTAAGGAAGTCAGACTGAAACAAAGAAGCGAACCATGGCTAGATTCTAACATTCTGGAACTCATCAGTCAAAGAGATGCTTTTAATTTCAAATTCAAAAACCACAGAAAAACAGAAACCTTGTTCAGAAAGAAGTCATTAAGGACAATCAGACTATATGTCAACCAAGCTGGAAGAATATAAAAATGATCCAAAAAAGCTGTGGTCAGTATGTTATTGAGGATTTCATATAAATATAAGAACGACACTAAATGTGCTCTAACTATTTATTGCGACATGTATTGTACGATATCTAAACTAGAACTGATAAGCATGTGGCTGTGCCTAGGTATTTAACTCACTAGGGCAGATAACCCTTAGATGATAAAGCTATCATGTAACAAGATTTAAAAAATCTTGGATATAGTAGTAAAAGTAAATCTTCTCCAAATACTGTTTTAAACATTGATGATGAAAATTGTTTTGAACCATGTAAGATTGCAAATCATTTTAATACTTTTCTTACTACCGTAGCCTCAACTTTAGTAAAAAAACTTTGCCCTTCAATTTGTTTAACTATGAGTCTGACTGTTTTAAACGATTTTAAGATAGAAATCCTGACTCTGTTAAATTTAAACTTCACACTGTTAGTGAAGAATACATTTACAAGGAACTATGTAAACTAAATTGTTCAAAAAGCACAGGGTTAGATAACATTCCTGCAAGATATTTAAAAGATGCTGCACCATCTTTAAAGATACCAGTTACATTTCTGATAAACAGCTCTATCACAAGTAACATTGTACCATCTGAACTAAAAAATACTAAAGTTAAACCATTGTTTAAGAAAAACAACAGATCTGATGTTTCAAACTATCGACCTGTAAGTATACTATGTTTAGTTCCAAAAATCTTAGAAAGAGTTGTATACAACCAACTAGAATCTTTTCTCGTTAAACAAGGACTATTATACGAATTTCAGAGTGGCTTAAGATGTAACTATTCAACTAACTCCTGCCTAATTCATTTGACTGACCATATAAAACAACAAAATTCCAAAGGTCTATATACAAGGATGATTATGTTGAATCTCCAAAAGGCGTTTGATACTGTAGATCATACAATTATATATCAGAAGTTAAAATAAATTGGTGTGGATTCAATTGATTTGTTTCAATCATATTCATCTGGACGTAAACACGTTGTCAATGGAAATAATACTACTTCTGAATTCATGAACATCTCTTGTGGGGTTCCACAAGGAAGCATACTTGGTCCGTTGCTGTTTTTATGCTATGTCAATGATATGAGTATAAGCATAAGTGAAACATGTAAATTAATAATATATGCAGATGAGAAAAGATCCTTCTGTTACTAGTAATGTACTCGGCAAGGAACTTGAACACTGAAGTAAGTGGTTAGTTGACAACAAACTGTCTTTGCATCTTGGAAAAACAGAATGTATTTTATTTGGGTCTAAAAGGAAACTAACAAAAGTTGATAGCTTCAATGTTAACTGCAATGGCCATATCTAAACCTATAAAATCTGTTAAATATCTTGGAAGTATACTGGACAATGATCTCAGTGCTGCATCTATTGTTAACAATATTGTCAGTAAAGTTAATTCTAGGTAAAAAAAAAATATATAGACAAAATCGTTTTTTAGATATGAATCTAAGAAAAATGTTATGTAACTCCTTAATACAATGTCATTTTGACTATGTATCTACATCTTGGTACAGTGGTATATCTAAAATATTCAAGAATAGATTACAGGTCACTCAGAACAAAGTTGTCAGATACATTAATGGCTATGATTGTAGAACTTTCCTAAAAGCCTCGGCTTTCAGTGATCTTGGATGGCTTCATAAAGAAAATAGGATAAAGCAACTAAGACTTAACCTTGTACATAAAATCTTTAATAGTAAATGCCCATCATACTTACATGAACATTTTACTTTACTCTCATCCACACATTCTTACAACAGTAGACATAGTGCTGGAAATTTTAAAGTGCCGCAGGCTGACAGTTTTATATTAAATACTTTCTTTTATCAAGCAATCCAGGACTGGAACAGTCTTCCACTAAAGTTGAAATAATTGAGAAATAAGAATACTTTTAAAAAAGAAATGAAATCACATCTCATTGCTGGTATGAAGCGTGCAGAATTAGAAAGTTTTATCTTTTATTAATTGTTATTCATTTAAGCTTGCATATCTGTTCTAAAATTTTTGTCATATTATGCTAAAGTGTCATATAGTTTTTACAGTCGGCTGCATTACATTGTATAACTGTAAAAGAATTACGATCTAAAAAAAGTAATCATTCTTTAACTAGTCAGAGTACATGTATGTTATTATACGCCCATCTTACGATGGCCGTATTATGGGAACACCCATGGCGGGCGGGCGGCGGGCGGCGGGCGGGCGGGCGTCTCCACAATGTTGTCCGCTCTCTAACTTGATCATTTCTCATCCAATTTCCACCAAACGTCATGAAAGTGTTTGTTGGTGAAATATCTCGGTCAAGTTCAATAACCAGCCAAATCGCTTTAGGCACTCCAGAGTTATGGCCCCCTGAATTTGTCAAAATTGTCCATTTCTGCTTTGTCCGCTCTCTTACTTGAACATTTCTCATCCAATTTCCACCAAACTTCATGAAAGTGTTTGTTGGTGAAATATCTAGGTCAAGTTCGATGACCAGCCTAATCGCTTTAGGCACTCCAGAGTTATGGCCCCCTGAATTTATCAAAATTGGCCATTTTAGCTTTGTCTACTCTCAAACTTGAACAGTTTTTATCCTATGAAAATTATAGACATTTTAGCACCTTTTGACTCGAAACCCTCGAATTAAAATATTTTTTTTCTACTGTTAATGCCATATTGTGCCAAATCATTTGTTTCTTGAAAAGCTTGCTTCTCAAAGGGCCAATGTGACAGTAAGTTGTCTTAGAATCCAAGAAATTATTGATGGGCGTATTTTGTGAGTATCACTCTTGTTTTTTTTGTATAATAAAACCTAATTTAAACAGCTAACAACTGAGATCTTGGCAAATAATTATATTTGTCATAAGGACCCCATTGGAAATAAATTGAATAACTTTAATCCTGTGTTATATATTTGTCACATTGAATTAAATCTTTATTAACGTACGAACATGTATCCAACGCATTCTAATGATGTTGTGCGTTAGTAAAGATATCATCACTAATACTTTGTTAATCAGTCTGTGATATAACTTTATTAAATATTTGGTTTGTTACTATGACACATATATATATATATATATATATATGCACGAATAAATCTTAGGTGTGTGAAGTTGGCGCGTAGCTCGTAGATCGTACATCAACATAAAAATAAATAAATTGGTCGACCTGGATCGTAGATCGTAGATCAACAATGCATTGTTGACCTAGATCATACATCGTAGATCGACAAAAAACGGAAATATGAATCAGTTGATCTGGGTCATAGATCGTAGCTCGACACACTAAAATACATGAAATATTGTCGACCTGGATCGTAGATCGTAGATCGTCAACCTGTTATACATACAAATATTGTTCACCTGGATCGTTGATCGACAACCTGTTATACATAGTAATCGATTGACCCGGATCTTAGATCATAGATCGACAACCTGTTATACATAGAAATATTGTTGACCTGGATCGTAGATCAACAAAGTAAATCAGCATCAAAAATATTGTTGACCTGGATCGTATATCGTAGATCGACAACCTTTTTTACATAAATATATTGCTGACCGGAATCGTAGATCGTAGATCGACAACCTGTATTACACAGAAATCGGTTGACCTGGATCGTAGATCGTAGATCGACAACCTGTTATACATAAATATATTGTTGACCGGATTCGTAGATGGTAGATCGACAACCTGTTATACATAGAAATATTGTTGACCTGGATCGTAGATCATAGATCGACAACCTGTTATACATAGATATATTGTTGACCTGGATCGTAGATCGTAGATCGACAACCTGTTATACATAGATATATTGTTGACCTGGATCGTAGATCGTAGATCGATAACCTGTTATACTTAGATATATTGTTGACCTAGATCGTAGATCGTAGATCGACAACCTGTTATACATAGATATATTGTTGACCTGGATCGTAGATCGTTGATCGACAACCTGTTATACATAGATATATTGTTGACCTGGATCGTAGATCGTAGATCGACAACCTGTTACACATAGATATATTGTCGACCTGGATCGTAGATCGTAGATCGACAACCTGTTATACATAGATATATTGTCGACCTGGATCGTAGATCGTAGATCGACAACCTGTTATACATATAAATATTGTTGACCTGGATCGTAGATCTTAGATCGACAACCTGTTATACATACAAATATTGTTATCCTGGATCGTAGAACTTAGATCGACAACCTGTTATACATAGAATCGGTTGACCTGGACCGTAGATCGTAGATCTACAATGCATTGTCGACCTAGATTATAAAGCGTAGATCGACAATAAAAATAAAACACCATCAAAAGTATTGTTGACCTGGATCGTCGATCATAGATCGACAATGCATTATTAGACTAGGTCATAAATCGTAGATCGACAATAAAACAAAAATATAAATCGGTTCAGCTGGAACATAGATCGTAGCTCGACACACTTAAATACATGAAATATTGTCAACCGGGATCGTAGATCGTAGATCGACAACCTGTTATACATAGATATATTGTTGACCTGGATCGTAGATCGTAGATCGACAACCTGTTATACTTAGATATATTGTTGACCTAGATCGTAGATCGTAGATCGACAACCTGTTACACATAGATATATTGTTGACCTGGATCGTAGATCGTAGATCGACAACCTGTTATACATAGATATATTGTCGACCTGGACCGTAGATCGTAGATCGACAACCTGTTATACATAGAAATATTGTTGACCTGGATCGTAGATCTTAGATCGACAACCTGTTATACATACAAATATTGTTATCCTGGATCGTAGATCTTAGATCGACAACCTGTTATACATAGAATCGGTTGACCTGGACCGTAGATCTACAATGCATTTTCGACCTAGATTATAAAGCGTAGATCGACAATAAAAATAAAACACCATCAAAAGTATTGTTGACCTGGATCGTCGATCGTAGATCGACATTGCATTGTTAGACTAGGTCATAAATCGTAGATCGACAATAAAACAAAAATATAAATCGGTTCAGCTGGGACATAGATCGTAGCTCGACACACTTAAATACATGAAATATTGTCAACCGGGATCGTAGATCGTAGATCGACAACCTGTTTTACATAAAAATAGTGATGAACTTGATCGTAGATCGACAACCTGTTGTACCTAGAAATCGGTTGGCCTGGATCGTAGATCGACAAAGTACAACAGCATCAAATATATTGTTGACCTGGATCGTAGATCGTAGATCATCAATCGTAGATCGACAATAAAAGTAAAACAACATCAAAAAATGTTGACCTGGATCGTACATCGCAGATCGACAAAAAAGTTAAACAACATTAAAATATTGTTGACCTGGATCGTAGATCGTTGATCGACAATATATTGTTGACTTCGATCATAAATCGTAGATCGACAATAAAACAGAAATATGAATCGATTGAGCTGGGTCATAGATCGTAGCTCGACAAACTAAAATACATCAAATATTGTCGACCTGGATCGAAGATCTTAGATCGACTACCTGTTATACATAAAATATATTTTTCACCTGGATCGTAGACTGTAGATCGACGACCTGTTATACATAGAAATCGGTTGATCTGGATCGTAGTTCGTAAATCGACAATGTATTGTCCACCTAGATCATAAATTGAGATCGACAAAAAAATTGAAACAACATCAAGATGTTGTTGACCTGGATCGTTGATCGTAAATCAACAACCTTTTATACATAGAATTCGGTTGACCGATCGTAGATCGATAAAGTAAAACAGCATACAAAATATTGTTGACCTGGATCGTACGTAGATCGTAGATCGATAATGCATTGTCGACCTAGATCATAAATCGTAGATCGACAACAAATGAGGTCGTTCGGCGAATGCTGATTGAATTTCTGTAAAAAAAGCCTCTAACTACATAACGATCTTTCAATTTCATTTACTCGTGATTGTTCTTACTTTTACTTACATTGTCTACGCTTCTTTCATTACATGAATTACATCAGAGACAGATATCAATCTATCTACTGTAGAATGGACAAAAGATGCCGAGCTGGACATTTCCTGCACAGAAGACACAAGTAATTACTGGAAAACAAGTTCCGCTCTTGTGGAACTAGGAAAATGTCTTTTGGCCGACTATCACAATAACTGTGTTAAGCTTGTAGATATCAACGTCAACAAGGTCTTGTCACGCATTGAACTGCTTGGGGAGCCTTGTCAGGTATATGCCCTCCCTAGCGGCCACGCAGCTGTTGTTCTCCCAGATAAATGCAAAGTACAATTTGTGAGCGTTAAAAACGATTCAGTAATTGCTGGGACAAATTTCGCCGTATCTGGTTCATGCTATGGACTAGCTTATAGTGATAAAAGCCTTTTTGTACCCTACAAACATAACGAAAAAGCACCAGCATACTCGTATGTAGAAAGTCTATCGATGACTGGAGAAGTGTTGCAATCGATGATAACAAATGCTTCAGCTCCGCGTTATCTAACCGTTAGCTCTTCTTCAATTTACTTGTCTGATTCTGCTGTTAAACGAATCTATCAACTTGATTTCAATGGAAGTTTGCTGAGCATGTATGACGACCCGTTAGTAGCATTGCCATCTCAATCCATCAACGTCGGAAAGGAACGAATCCTAGTGGGTGCTCGCCTTTCTGATCGTATAGTTTTGATAAATGGAAAGAAGAGGAACCTAAAAGTTATCATATCTTTAAAAGACTTTGGGTCCCAGAATGACCCGTACAATTTATCATTCTGTCCAGTGAGCAGAAAACTTCTGGTTGGATTGGAGGTATTCAGTGCTGTTATTTAATGTTTATTAAAAAACACTAGTTTATTTGGTTCCGTATCACCGTAGGATGAATGTGACGTGACCACGCATGCGTGAAACGGACGTTTTAAGCACGGAGTTCTCAATAGGTTTCGGTTGAACAGTCTCAAGTAGTAAAGTAACCGAACAGCTATTACTTATTCTACTTAAAATTCATATATTTTTCCAGATTTGAACCGACCCAATTGCCATTTGAGCCGTCCATTTTGGCCGGCAGCGGGTTCTTTTTGAGAACACTGTTAACGCATCATCATAAAAATAATTAAGATAAAAAGAAACCTGAACCTACTGATAACTACAATAGTTCTTTTTCAATAAAACAAAAAAACAACATGCTTTTGTTTTTTAATCAAAGTAATAAGAAAATCTAGGTCATGTTAATTAATAGAGCTGTGCCATCAAATCTTTTTACCTTTTCCTTAACTTTTAGAAAATCATTTATATTTCTATAGAAACTCTGTAAGCCCTTTTTTAGTTATTTGATGATTTACCTTTTGAATTAGGTGCACAAAAATAACCTGTTTTAAATATAAAGTGTTCTTGGGTAGCACTAACTAACTATGGTTAAGTAAATTGAGAATAGACGATCTATCTAGCACATCAAATAACATTTTATAGTGTGAGGTCATATATAAGGGCACTGTATAAATTAGTGCATTGTGAAATATCTAAACTATCAGTAGATTCTTCTTTCGTTTATGTTTTTCTTTGAGATAAGTTGTTTTATGAGTAAAATTAAACAGTGGAAATTTTTACTGCAAGCTAAGAAGCGAAAATAACAACTTTAAGGACTGCTTTGAAGTCAATTGCTGTTACTTCCCTTTAATCAAATATTTAGTATCTCAATTTTACAATGGCTTATTAGGTAAAAGAAACATTAATTACATTAAAACATGAACAGTACTTACAATTTGTTACGTATTTGTTATCCCTTTATCAAACGTTAAATACTCGAACATTCGCTTTCGTACACACTCATGGCAAACGTAAACAAATACTCGAACATAATATTTTACTTCAACTGTTTGAAAAATAAGTGGGGCTATACTACTCGACCTGGCCCCAATATCACGAAAATACTTGTCAAATCTCAAACTCAGTCTCAACTCATTTTACCATATAAAAGTATAGTATTATCAAAATCCTGCATGTTTGACACTTTTTGAAAACGTATTTTCTCATGGAATGCGTTGATAAAAGGATTTGGTCAATATTTCAAAGAAAAAAAATTCTAGAGCTAAAAATATACTTGAGTATTTTATAAAGAATACAGAATTTTACTCAAATATTTTTTAAAGAATACTCAATTTTTTATAAAAATTACAGAATTTTACTCAAATACATTTTTGGCTGTAGAATCTATTTCCCTTGGAATTCGACCAAAGGCTTTTATCAGCATATTCTATGATAGAATGCGCTTATAAAACTGTAAAAAAAACATATATGATTTTTAATAAATTTTGATGCTATGTGGTAAAATGTGTTGGGATTGAGTTTGAGGTTTGACTGAAGTATTTTCGTGATATTGGGGCCTGGTGTCAGCGTCTGCTTCGCCGTCCATTTAAAGATTTAGGGCTAGTTGGCATTTTTAGTTATAACTCCAATACTATAGAAATAAATGCATAAATCAAAGTTTATTAGAATATTAAAATGTCAATAAAATATGTTATCTGAAACACAAATACATATAAACTTCTCATAAGTTGTAGTCAAGTCTGAATAAGCGGGCGTAGGTATGACCAAAGGGGTTTCTCTCGAGTTTTGACTATATATATAACCTTTTGACATTATAATATATAGTGTGACGTAAGACAGACATTCAATTCGGTTTGATTATGTAACCCGTTTTATACTGACGTCATACGTACGCTTGTAGACCGGAACACATCTTCCATTATCCAACATAATTTTACTTCATTTCATCTAACTATTACCATATTTTAGTTTCCATGATATAGAGCCAGTTTTATAAATGTTGCTTTTAAAGTTATACCGGTTAAAATAAGGAATATTCATTAAGCTTGGGTGTATTTCATTCATGTCATGATTAACATTCAGCAATGAAGTAATACATGTGACCATCAAACAAATATGTCTTTATTTATTTAACGTCATCAAATGACAAATCTGAACCTGAGCGACATCGTTGATAATTTTTAAACGTGAAAAAGTTGATGATGTGCTCAAATATATAAAAATAAACAAGAAGGGCGGTAAAAAGTGATCTGTCTCAAACGTGTACCATGTTGTAAAAGCCAGTTAATGGCAGCAGATAATCATGGACCGCACCATCATATCAAGACAATAGTCAGTTGCATAAATTGAACTAGATCACCGACCTGGTACAACAGCAGCCTCGGTTAATATTGCATTGTCTCAAACCAGTACAATAGTGTACAAGCATCATCTTAAAACGTAAGATGGACTTGGAATACAATCGAAATTTTCAGCCAATATAACTGCAGATCATTACGTACTAAGCTTAATCATTAAGAACTTCAGTGTTCGCGGGTGTTTAAAGTCTCATCCAATACACTCTCCCCGTTTCAAATTTTGCGTTGAGAATGACACAGCTAATGGGGATATATTCTGCGTCAGTAAGATGAGGCTGAAGTTAAATCTTAATGATAAAGAAGGTCCGCCAATTCTTATTTTTAAGATTTTACTTCATGTCATCTAACTTTAACATAGACAACAGATGAGCTGATTTATGTTCTAGTAAAAATAATGAGCGCTCATGAATACTTCTTAATAATTTTGACATTTCTTAATGGATTCCTGTAACTCCTTGAAACTCTCGAGTCTGCCGAATATAAAATTCGTCAAAAGCCTTTATAACGTCTATTAAGGTGTACTAATTTTTGTGAAAAGCAATAAACATTTTGTTACCAACAATCATAGGACAAAATAGTCTTAATAAAATTAATTCATAACTCAATAAATTAATAAGTAAAAGAATGAGCTAGCGGCTGCAGTTTACAATTAAAACATTTCATTAGACTTAAACACAGTCATTGCAATACAAAGTGTAATCTCCCTTAAACTATTATTTCCCTTTAGCTAATCAGAGTCGGAAATTGCCGAGTAGCTACAAAATAAACAATGTATGAATGTGATAAGATCGACCAATAAAATCGTTCATAGTACGAACATGTGACGTTTGTATGTTTCCGCGTGTCCATGTTTTGTAGTTTCCAGTTGTTATAGCCTTAACTACAACACTATATAATTGGAAATGTTTCTTATATGAATCGTTTGTATACGTGGAAATGTACCAGTGAGTTATCTGAAAGAATTCGTATATTTGCAGATTGAAAAAAGGTAATCAATTTTACTTCCTGCTAAATCGCTTAATATTTCTAAAATATAAACCACAGACAAGATAGCAAATAACCCAGTTAATTTCTCAAAGATAAACTCACGACCGGACGGTGTACGTCAAATAGATCGGACACTAAAATATTCCTTTTCAGAGCTAGTCTACTGTTTAAATAGAAATAATAATACTATCTTAACAGTAACAAAGGATTGAAAGGCCTTATTTTAGTGTCCAGGCTATGTGTCGAACACCTGTTGTTAAACTGTATGACTGATTGGCATGCCTCTGCATATTATTAACGTTAACAAAATTTACAGGTGAATAATGGAGGTTGCTGGACGAAAATTAGACAATGCCTCAGCGGAGTTTGTTTTACACTGTCAACCGTGCCTGGAGGACGGACGAGAGATCAGCGCCAATGGTTTCTGCAAAATTTGCAAGGAGTTTATGTGTGATCCTTGTATAGCTGCCCACAAGAGGTTCGCCATTTCAAGAAATCATGTATTCCTAACGAAAGATAAAATGCCTTCTTTTTATATGAACAAAGACAAAGCTGATTTTCTGCCTACCGAACCTTGTCATGAACACACTAGTGAAATGATAAAGTTTTATTGTCCAACCCATGATGACCTTGGATGCTCAGACTGCGTTGTGTTACATCACCGAAATTGTAAGGTTGAGTATTTGTCAGAGACAGCAAAGCAATACAAAGAGTCCGAGGAGTATGAAACACTAAACGAAAACATTGTACACATGGAAACTGTGATTTCCGCTTTAAACAACAAAGTAAAAGATTCCGAGGCGTTCGTATCAGAAAACACAAAAGAAGAAATACAGAAACTAAGGACATTTAGGGCACAAATTAATCTTGTTCTGGATACAAGAGAAAATATGTTGCTGAAAAGTATGAAAGAAAATGAGATCAAACAAAAAGAGATACTTTCAAAATTGAGAGATGGAATAAAAGGCTTAAAACAGACTCTAGCAGAAACGACAACAGACATGCAAACGACAGAAAAACAGTTACACCAGCATTTCATTCATGCGAAAATGGCCTAGAAACAACTTGTGAAGCTGCAAGGAGAAATCAATAAGATAAACACAGAGATAATTTTGGACACGTCTGTTTGTTGCACATTCCTTAAAGACATACAAACGGAAGCTCTGATCAACTCTTCAGACTTCTTCGGACGGGTCGATTTCTCCAATGAAGGTTTAGATCTTAGAAGTATCAATAGAAATCTGCATTTAAAATTTATAATTGTGACGTCGTCTGCGAAAATGAGTCACGAGTTGGCATTCACATAATTATCAAAAACTGAATTTAAACGAGCGATTGGATTATGATATTAAAAAATGTATAAAATTCGAATTAGAGATAACTTTAAAATACTAGTAATCCAAATAGTACAGTCGAACCCCGTTGGCTCGAACCCCGTTGGCTCGAACTCGCTTGGCTCGAATTCCTCGTTGCTCGAACTGGATGTAAAGGAGCGATTTCTTTATACTGAATGTAAGCATTCCCGCTTGGCTCATAATTTACGACGCTCGAGGTATTTTCGCCGGTTTTCGAACAAACGGGGTTTGACTGTACTTATTGTCTGCTTATGAGACACAGTCAGTTTGCACAAATGAACTTTCTACCGCTGCAGGACTCATTCTCGCGGTCGACGTCACGTATCTTAAAAGTATCATTAGACATCTGCATTTTAAATATATCTAATACGAAACAATTCTTATAAAACGCTAGCCAAAGGGCAATAATATGTAATAGTGTTTCAATACGCATTAGTCGATCTCTGTCAAATGGGGTCATTCGGCGAATGCTCATTAAATTTCTGTATCAAAGCATATAACTATATAACGACCTTTCAATTTTATTTACTCGTGTATATTTTCTTACTTTTACTTAAATAGTATACGCTTCTTTCATTTTAGGAATAACATCAGAGACAGCCATCGATCTATCTACTGTGGAATGGACCAAAGATGCCGAGCTGGACGTTTCCTGCACAGAAGACCCAAACGATTCCTGGATAACAAGTTCCGCTCTTGTGGAACCAGGAAAATGTCTTTTGGCCGACAATTTAAATACATGCGTAACACTTGTAGATATCAACGTCAACAAGGTCTTGTCACGCAGTGAACTGATTGGATACCCTTGGCAGGTGTGTGCCATCCCTAGCGGCCACGCAGCTGTTGCTCTTCCAGATGAAAACAAAGTACAATTTGTTAGCGTTAAAAACGATTCAGTAATTGCTGGGATAAATTTCGACGTGTCCGGTTCATGCTATGGACTAGCTTACAATGATAAAAGCCTTTTTGTATCCTACAAACATAACGAAAAAGCACCAGCATACTCGTATGTAGAAAGATTATCGATGACTGGAGAAGTGTTGCAATCATTTACAACAACGACTAGAGATGCACATTATATAACCGTTTGCTCTTCCTCAATTTACGTTGCTGAGTCTTTCAATAAGCGTATCTGTCAACTTGATTTCAGCGGAAGTTTGCTAAACACATATAAGGACCCGTTGCTAAACTTGTCATCTCAATCCATCAAGGTCGGAAAGGAACGAATACTAGTGTTTGCTCACAGTCCTCGGCATATAGTTTTGATAAATGGAAAGGAGAGGAACCTGAAAGTTATCTTATCGTTAAAAGACTTATGGTCCCAGAATTACCCGTACAATTTATCATTCTGTCCAGTGAGCAGAAAACTTCTGGTTGGTTTGGAGGTCTTTAGTGCTGTTATTTAATGTTCATTAAAACCTACTCCGTATTACTGTATGATGGTTGGTACGTTACCGATTGTTTTAATGGTTGGTGTTTATGTAAGAAACAATACAACGAAATTTTGTATTCCATTTTTTCATCTACAAATGTGCAACAAGAACGCAGTATAATCAAACTCTAGAGGCGGGAGTATCATAGTGTACACCAGAACACCGATCACCGGGAAAACTACATGTTATGCATCATCATAAATCTACGTTAAGATGGAAAGGAACCTCTTATAGTGTGTGGTCATATATACTAAAGGAAACTATATAATTTAGCGCACTGTATACTATCTAGACTCTTAGTAGATTATTCTTTCGTTTATGTTCTTCTTTGAAATAAGGTGTTTTATTAGTGGAAATAAACAGTGGAAGCTTCACTGCAAGCTTAGAAGCGAAAATTACATCTTCACACACTACTTTTTAAAACAATATTACTTCCCTTTGATCAATTGAGTATCTCACTTTTAACACGGAAAACAATGTAAAAAAATTATAACTAAATAGCATAATGAAAATTACCATTTGTTACGTTTTGGCTATCCATATTCCAAACGTTTTCCTGAAGCTAAAAGGTCCGGAACATTTGCTTTCGTACATATTCATTTCAAACTTAAACAAGTGCTCGAACATATTTTTACCTCGACTATTCGAAAAATAATGGGGATTATACTACTCGACCTGGTGTCATCGTCAGCGTCGGTGTCCGGTGAAAGTTTTAGAGCTAGTTGGCATTGTCAATACATTGATAAAATCACGTGATAATGTTAATCAACCAATCATGCAACACGCAACAACGAAGAGTTCAAAGCCGTTATTAAAGCTGCATTCTCATAGATTGAACGTTTTGACAACTTTTTTATTTCTTTTCTTGTAACGAGCCAATTTATGCGAAAACTGATGTTAACCAGCCATATAAGACTGCTGTCACAATTATATAGCAGATATTTATATTTATGTTAAAAATTGATGTCTAGTACATTTTTCTTAAACCGTTGGTAACATTAGTTTTCGAACGGAAATATGAAAATCTGCGAACTGATCATTTGTCAGCAGTCTTTTATCACTGCTTTGCAGATATTTAGGCACACATTTGCTTATTCCAAGACAAAAAAATGTAAAAACAATTAATCTGTGAGAGTGCAGCTTTAAGGCTGATGACAATTGTGATCTGCAAAGATGATATTTAAACAAATATCCACATTTGCTGAAGGGTTCCAGTTTAGTTCTGACACTAACACTCCTAATGTTTTGCCACACTTTATTTCGTCATACAAAACGTGCATTTTACAAAACAAAACATTAGCGACTCCCTTTAACTCATGACTTCCTTATGTTTTCAAAGATAATAGTTTGTACTAATTATTTGTTTGATGTTACATGTATTTTATTTTTTATACCCAACAATAAATGAAAAATGACTTGGCGTTGATGGGTCATCTAGATTCTTACTTAAGATAGGGAATGGTAGGTGTTAGAATTAAAAATGTGTTAACAAACATTATGTTTATGGTTATATTGTTTTATTTATAGGTGAACATTTTTTATATTTTATACTTAAAAATACGACTCAGTTTGCTGAATGAAAAAATGTTACTTTTTATGCTTTAAGAAACACTAGCATTTCGGAGTATCAACTATTTTGAAGTTATGTTTAGAATACATGTATGCACATGCTACATATTGCAAAACAATGAAATGAAACACAAAATGATCATAGGAGAGATCTAAAATCAATACAAAAAAGAAAATCGATTGATTTCCTTATTCATACAAATAATTAATCTTTTTTTTCATGTCAATACTTGTATTTGAAATCAGTGCTTCTGTTGTCGCCATGTAAGATAACACATGTAAACTTAACTATTCAAACTTCAAAATCAGAATGTCACAAAAGCACAATCTATTCGATGTCTATCAGATCTTTTTTCGAATAAACTTGAACAGCTCACATAGAAATGTTACTTATTTCGACCAATCAATGTAAGCGATTATCGCGTCGATGACATGTTCTAAAATCAAACACAGAAGCAACTGGCTCCAGATTTTCTCCATTAGTTTTTAGGCTTGAGGGCTAGCTCAGGACTTTTGTAATAGACCACGAACATTCCACTGAGTACATGTGGAGTTGAAAATCATCGTTGAATGAACCAGGTTTCAATGAAAATCAATTCATGAAACATACCTGGAAATCCTTCATTCACAAAATAAGTGCATGTTAGTTTAAAAGTAAGAGTGTGTAATATTTTGCGTATATTTACAGAAAACACATTTATAAAACACGGATATGAAAGGGAAAACTCAAATAAACTAGAAAACTCCTGGCAGTTCTGGGTTTGAGCTTATTGGACTAAGATTACATAATAATTCTAAAAATAAGGTACTACAGGGGAGATAACTCAGATATACAGTACATAATTAATTCAATGCGATTTTCTCCCTTCTGTACTGCTCTAGCAGTGAAATAAGCTAAATGGTGAGTGAGTGAGTGAGTGAGTGAGTGAGTGAGTGAGTGAGTGAGTGAGTGAGTGAGTGAGTGAGTGAGTGAGTGAGTGTTGCGGAAGCGCGGGCGAGCGATTGTCCAATAGAAGGAATCGTCGCTCAAACCGTTCAGCACTATCCGTGTTTTCATTTACTATGGAATCAGAAAGAAATCATTAAGGTATAAGTTGTTAAAACATTTATTCTTTTCTTTTCTGACCCCACAAATCATGAATAGCCGTTTCATAACAACCGTCCCCTACTATGAGCAGAAAGATGTATCATTCCATAAAGGCGCCAATTGTGAATTGGATACACATGTTCGAGCATTTACCTATATATCGGACTTAACATATGATATTTATGGTATATTTTTTTCAAGATTCAACGCATTTATTAAGTAATTTGAACACGATCATATTACATGATCAAAATATAATTTTATTACATGTATACAATGATAACACAGTAAGTTTGAATGTGAGACACGACAGATATAATATGATCACTATTGATCAGTATTTTACACATTAAATATGTATTAAACAATTATTGAAAATGTTAGAAATGCTTTGCAATATTGTTTTCCAATGTTGATGAATCGGAAAGAGTGCTCAAAACAATTAGTATAACAGTAGAGATCCCGTTGGATCGAGACTATTCTATATTCCAAGAAACGATACTGACCAAAAACTTTCAGAAGCAATTGTTCCGACCAGTTTAATTGTTTATACTCACGAAAATACGGGAATGGACACTAGAGTGATCGCTAAAGCTAAAACACTACATTTAATTAATAATATAATTCAACTACTTCTACTGATGTACCGGCATACATCCGAGGTTGTTTTCGTAGAAAATGGCCGAGGAGCTCCGAATGTAGAGTCGGAGTTGCCAACACCGGAAATTACCGAGTAGCAACGATAGCAACGATGTTTATATCGCCCTATGAAATCGTTCATAGTACGAACACGTGACGTCTGTTTGTTTTGTCGTGTCTATGTGCGTAGTTTTCAGTTGTTTAAGCCAAAATTACAACTTGAAATAATACATAAAAATGTTTATTACATGAAATGTGTGTATACATTTGTAAACTGAGTGGAAGTGTACTAGTGAGCTATCTGATATACCTGACCTGTTGGCAGATTGAAAAAGGTAAACAAATTTACTTCCTGCTTGATATTCCTGAAGTCAAATGCACCAGTCAATTGTAACCACGCCCCCCCCCCCCCCCCAGGTCCGGGGTTATACCGGGGATAGCCGGGAGAACTGCTAAGGATTAAGCAAAAACAATGCTACCGTACGGGCATGTTCCGCACCCAGAAAAAAGGTGGTGCGAATCGAGCAGTTGTTGTTGATGGCATGGTGACCTTCAGTAGAACGGCGCTCTCAATAAGCAATGAATCCGATTCATGGAGTTCTAGTTGATGTAAACACAATAAATCATTAAAGACATCTTGATTTGATAATACCATTTTACTAAATATCTTTTTTGAAATACATGTACCTCATGCATGAACACTGGTATTGATTCTCTTTTTGAAGTAGGATCATTCAATTCGCTTACTTCCCCTGGCGCGTTTTATGTGCCTGATTGGAATGACCCCAAGAGTGTAATATAATATTATTAATGCTCCGTCTGTCCTTTAGAGATAATGTAATGAACGGTAATGAACACAGACAGTTACTTAAGACGATATATTTATATATTAAACATGTGTGTGTGTCTTCATTGTGGCACTGATAATATCGTGATATTACTTTGGCTTTGATCCCCATGCTCATTGTTAACTGTATGACTGTTTGACCTGTTCCTACAGTCCCCTATGTATAATCAATGGAAACTATTTTTATAGTTGAATCATGGAGGTTGGTGGACGAAAATCAGACGATACCCATGAGAATGCCTCAACAGAGTTTGTTTTACATTGTCAGCCGTGCCTTAAAGACGGACGAGAGATTGGCTCCAATGGCTTCTGCAAAATATGCAAGGAGTTTATGTGTGATCCTTGTATATCTGCCCACAAGAGGTTCGCTATGTCAAGAAATCATGTGATCCTAACGAAAGATAAAATGCCTTCTTTTTATATGAACAAAGACAAAGCTGATTTTTTGCCTACCGAACCTTGTCATGAACACACTAGTGAAATGATAAAGTTTTATTGTCCAACCCATGATGACCTTGGATGCTCAGACTGCATTGTGTTACACCACATAACTTGTAAGGTTGAGTATTTGTGAAAGCAAAGCAGTACAGACAGTCCGAGGAGTATAAAACACTTAACAAAAACATTGCAGACATGGAAACTGTGATTTCCGCTTTAAACAACGAAGTAAACGATTCCGAGGCGTTCGTATCAGAAAACACAAAAGAAGAAATACAGAAACTAAGGACATTTAGGGCTCAGATAAATCTTTTTTTGGATACAAAAGAAAATATGTTGCTGAAAAGTATGAAAGAAAATGAGATCAAACAAAACGAGATACTGTCAAAGTTGAGAGACGGGATAAAAGGCTTAAAACAGACTCTAGCAGAAACGACAGCAGACATGCATTCGACAGAAAAACAGTTACACCAGCACTTCATTCATGCGAAAATGGCCAAGAAGCAACTTGTGAAGCTGCAAGGAGAAATCAATAAGATCAACACAGAGATCATTTTGGACACGTCAGTTCGTTGCACATTTTTGACAGACGAACACACTGAAGCTCTGATCAACTCTTCAGACTTCTTAGGACGTGTCGACTTCTCCAATGAAGGTTTAGATCTTAAAAGTATCAAACGAAATCTGCATTTAAAATTAATAATTGTGACGTCGTTTGCGAAAATGAGTCATGTGGTGGCCTTCATATAATTATCAGAAACTCAATTTAAACAAGCGATTGAATTTTAACATTAAACTTTTAACAATGTATTAAATTCGAATTAGAGATAACTTTCAAAACAATATTCAAAATAGTGCTGATTGCCTGCTCATGAGACACAATATTTTGAAAAAGATTGGATTATAACATTAAACAATGTATACAATTTGAATTAGAGATAACTTTCAAATACTAGTAATCTAAATAGTACAGTCGAACCCCGTTGGCTTGAACTCGCTTGACTCGAATTCCTCGTTGGCTCAAACTGGATGTAAAGGACCGATTTCTGTATACTGAATGAAGAATTCCCGTTTGGCTCGAAATTTCCGACGCTCGAGGTATTTTCGCCGGTCCCTAGGAGTTCGAGCCAACGGGGTTTGACTGTACTGATTGTCTGCTTATGAGGCACAATAGTTTGCAAAAATGATCATGCTGCCGCTGCAGGACTCATTTTCGCTGTCACGT
Organism: Mya arenaria; assembly: GCF_026914265.1. NCBI lineage: Eukaryota > Metazoa > Mollusca > Bivalvia > Myida > Myidae > Mya > Mya arenaria. The sequence goes on along the minus strand of NC_069138.1, from coordinate 35,475,395 downwards.
ATCTGAAAAGTATCGTTAGATAATACGAAACAATTCTTATAAAATGCAGAACTCTGACAATAATATTTATTAGTGTTTCAATACGCATTAGTCAATCTCTGTCAAATGAGGTCGTTCGGCGAATGCTGATTGAATTTCTGTAAAAAAAGCCTCTAACTACATAACGATCTTTCAATTTCATTTACTCGTGATTGTTCTTACTTTTACTTACATTGTCTACGCTTCTTTCATTACATGAATTACATCAGAGACAGATATCAATCTATCTACTGTAGAATGGACAAAAGATGCCGAGCTGGACATTTCCTGCACAGAAGACACAAGTAATTACTGGAAAACAAGTTCCGCTCTTGTGGAACCAGGAAAATGTCTTTTGGCCGACTATCACAATAACTGTGTTAAGCTTGTAGATATCAACGTCAACAAGGTCTTGTCACGCATTGAACTGCTTGGGGAGCCTTGTCAGGTATATGCCCTCCCTAGCGGCCACGCAGCTGTTGTTCTCCCAGATAAATGCAAAGTACAATTTGTGAGCGTTAAAAACGATTCAGTAATTGCTGGGACAAATTTCGCCGTATCTGGTTCATGCTATGGACTAGCTTATAGTGATAAAAGCCTTTTTGTACCCTACAAACATAACGAAAAAGCACCAGCATACTCGTATGTAGAAAGTCTATCGATGACTGGAGAAGTGTTGCAATCGATGATAACAAATGCTTCAGCTCCGCGTTATCTAACCGTTAGCTCTTCTTCAATTTACTTGTCTGATTCTGCTGTTAAACGAATCTATCAACTTGATTTCAATGGAAGTTTGCTGAGCATGTATGACGACCCGTTAGTAGCATTGCCATCTCAATCCATCAACGTCGGAAAGGAACGAATCCTAGTGGGTGCTCGCCTTTCTGATCGTATAGTTTTGATAAATGGAAAGAAGAGGAACCTAAAAGTTATCATATCTTTAAAAGACTTTGGGTCCCAGAATGACCCGTACAATATATCATTCTGTCCAGTGAGTAGAAAACTTCTGGTTGGATTGGAGGTATTCAGTGCTGTTATTTAATGTTTATTAAAAAAAAGTAGTTTATTTGGTTCCGTATCACCGTAGGATGAATGTTACGTGACCACGCATGCGTGAAACGGACATTTTACGCACGGAGTTCTCAATAGTTTTCGGTTGAACTGTCTCAAGTAGTAAAGTAACCAAACAGCTATTACTTATTCTACTTAAAATTCATATATTTTTCCAGATTTGAACCGGCCCTATTGCCATTTGAGCCGTCCATTTTGGTCGGCAGCGAGTTCTTTTTGAGAACACTGTAAACGCATCATCATAAAAATAATTAAGATAAAAAGAAACCTGAACTAACTGATAACTATAATATTTCTTTTTCAATAATTTTTTTATAATTTACGTTTTGAATTAGGTGCACAAAAATAACCTGTTTTAAATATAAAGTGTTCTTGGGTAGCACTAACTAACTATGGTTAAGTAAATTGAGAATAGACGATCTATCTAGCACAGCAAATAACATTTTATAGTGTGAGGTCATATATAAGGGCACTGTATAAATTAGTGCATTGTTAAATATCTAAACTCTCAGTAGATTTTCTTTTCGTTTATGTTTTTCTTTGAGATAAGTTGTTTTATGAGTAAAATTAAACAGTGGAAATTTTTACTGCAAGCTAAGAAGCGAAAATAACAAGGACTGCTTTGAAGTCAATTGCTGTTACTTCCCTTTAATCAAATATTGAGTATCTCAATTTTACAATGGCTTATTAGGTAAAAGAAACACTAATTACATTAAAACATGAACAGTACTTACAATTTGTTACGTATTTGTTATCCCTTTATCAAACGTTAAATACTCGAACATTCGCTTTCGTACACACTCATGGCAAACGTAAACAAATACTCGAACATAATATTTTACTTCAACCGTTTGAAAAATAAGTGGGGCTATACTACTCGACCTGGCCCCAATATCACGAAAATACTTATGTCAAATCTCAAACTCAGTCTCAACTCATTTTACCATATAAAAGTATAGTATTATCAAAATCCTGCATGTTTGACACTTTTTGAAAACGTATTTTCTCATGGAATGCGTTGATAAAAGGATTTGGTCAATATTTCAAAGAAAAAAAATTCTAGAGCTAAAAATATACTTGAGTATTTTATAAAGAATACAGAATATTTTACTCAAATATTTTATAAAGAATACTCAATATTTTACTCAATATTTTTAAAAATTACAGAATTTTACTCAAATACATTTTTGGCTGTAGAATCAATTTCCCTTGGAATTCGACCAAAGGCTTTTATCAGCATATTCTATGATAGAATGCGCTTATAAAACTGTAAAAAACATATATGATTTTACATAAATTTTGATGCTATGTGGAAAAATGTGTTGGGATTGAGTTTGGGATTTGACTGAAGTATTTTCGTGATATTGGGCCTGGTGTCAGCATCTGCGTCGCCGTCCATTTAAAGATTTAGGGCTGGTTGGCATTTTTAGTTATAACTCCAATACTATAGAAATAAATGCATAAATCAAAGTTTATTAGAATATTAAAATGTCAATAAAATATTTTATCTGAAACACAAATACATAATAAACTTCTCATAAGTTGTAGTCCAGTCTGAATAAGCGGGCGTAGGTATGACCAATGGGGTTTCTCTCGAGTTTTGACTATATATATAACCTTTTGACATTATAATATATAGTGTGACGTAAGACAGACATTCAATTCGGTTTGATTATGTAACCCTTTTTATACTGACGTCATACGTACGCTTGTAGACCGGAACACCTCTTCCATTATCCAACATAATTTTACTTCATTTCATCTAACTATTACCATATTTTAGTTTCCATGAAATAGAGCCAGTTATATAAATGTTGCTTTTAAAGTTATACCGGGTAAAATAAGGAATATATTCCTTAAGCTTGGGTGTATTTCATTCATGTCATGATTAACATTCAGCAATGAAGTAATACATGTGACCATCAAACAAATATGTCTTTATTTATTTAACGTCACCAAATGACAAATCTGAACCTGAGCGACATTGTTGATAATTTTTAAACGTGAAAAAGTTGATGATGTGCTCAAATACATAAAAATAAAGAAGAAGGGATGTAAAAAGTGATCTGTCTCAAACGTGTACCATGTTGTAAAAGCCAACTAATGGCAGCAGATAATCATGGACCGCACAATCATATCAAGACAATAGTCAGTTGCATAAATTGAACTAGATCACCGACCTGGTACAACAGCAGCCTCGGTTAATATTGCATTGTCTCAAACCAGTACAATAGTGTACAAGCATCATCTTAAAACGTAAGATGGACTTGGAATACAATCGAAATTTTCAGCCAATATAACTGGAGATCATTACGTACTAAGCTTAATCATTAAGAACTTCAGTGTTCGCGGGTGTTTACAGTCTCATCCAATACACTCTCCCCGTTTCAAATTTTGCGTTGAGAATGATACAGCTAATGGGGATATATTCTGCGTCAGTAAGATGAGGCTGAAGTTAAATCTTAATGATAAAGAAGGTCCGCCAATTCTTATTTTTAAGATTTTACTTCATGCCATCTAACTTTTACATAGACAACAGATGAGCTGATTTATGTTCTAGTAAAAATAATGAGCGCTCATGAATACTTCTTAATAATTTTGACATTTCTTAATGGATTCCTGTAACTCCTTGAAACTCTCGAGTCTGCCGAATATAAAAATCGTCAAAAGACTTTATAACGTCTATTAAGGTGTACTAATTTATGTGATTAGCAATAAACATTTTGTTACCAACAATCATAGGAAAAAATAGTCCTAATAAAATTTATTCATAACTCAATAAATTAATACGTAAAAGAATGAGCTAGCGGCTGCAGTTTACAATTAAAACATTTCATTAGACTTAAACACAGTCATTGCAAAACAAAGTGTAATCTCCCTTAAATTATTATTTCCCTTTAACTAATCAGAGTCGGATATTGCCGAGTAGCTACAAAATAAACGATGTATTAATGTGATAATATCGACCAATAAAATCGTTCATATAGCGAACATGTGACGTTTGTATGTTTTGGCGTGTCCATGTTTTGTAGTTTTCAGTTGTTACAGCCTTAAACTACAACACTATATAATTGGAAATGTTTCTTACATGATATGAATCGTTTGTATACGTGAAAATGTACCAGTGAGTTATCTGAAAGAATTGGTTTATTTGCAGATTAAAAAAAGGTAATCAATTTTACTTCCTGCTAAATCGCTTAATATTTCTAAAGTCTAAACTTCAGACAAGATAGCAAGTAACCCAGTTAAGTTCTCAAAGATAAACTCGCGACGGTGTTCGTCAAATAGATCGGACACTAAAATATGCCTCTTCAGTGCTATGATACTGATAAGATAGAAATAATAATACTATCTAAACAGTAACAAAGGATTGAAAGGCCTTATTTTAGTGCCCAGGCTTTGTGTCGAACACCTGTTGTTAAAATGTATCACTGTTTGGTGTGCCTCTGCATATGATCAATAAACAAATTTTACAGGTCAATCATGGAGGGTGGTGGACAAAAAATAGACAATGCCTCAGCGGTGTTTGTTTTACACTGTCAACCGTGCCTGGAGGACGGATGAGAGATCAGCGCCAATGGTTTCTGCAAGATTTGCAAGGAGTTTATGTGTGATCCTTGTATTACTGCCCACAAGAGGTTCGCTATGTCAAGAAATCACGTATTCCTAACGAAAGATAAAATGCCTCCTTTTTATATGAACAAAGACAAAGCTGATTTTCTGCCTACCGAACCGTGCCATGAACACAGCAGTGAAATGATAAAGTTTTATTGTCCAACCCATGATGACCTTGGATGCTCAGACTGCATTGTGTTACATCACCGAAATTGTAAGGTATTTGTCAGAGACAGCAAAGCAATACAAAGAGTCCTTGGAGTATAAGACTCTAAACGAAAACATTGCACACATGGAAACTGTGCTTTCCGCTTTGAACATCGGCGTAAACGATTCCGAGGCGTTCGTATCAGAAAACACAAAAGAACAAATACTGAAGCTGAGGACATTTAGGGCACACATTAATCTTGTTCTGGATACAATAGAAAATATGTTGCTGAAAAATATGAAAGAAAATGAGATCAAACAAAAAGAAATACTTTCAAAATTGAGAGATGGGATAACAGGCTTAAAACAGACTCTATCAGAAACGACAACAGACATGCAAACGACAGAAAAACAGTTACACCAGCACTTTATTTGTGCAAAAATGGCCAAGAAGCAACTTGTGAAGCTTCAAAGGGAAATCAATAAGATCAACGCAGAGATAATTTTGGACACGTCTGTTCGTTGCACATTTCTAAAAGACATACAAACGGAAGCTCTGATAAACTCTTCAGACTTCTTCGGACGGGTCGATTTCTCCAATGAAGGTTTAGATCTTAGAAGTATCAATAGAAATCTGCATTTAAAATTAATAATTGTGACGTCGTCTGCGAAAATAAGTCAAGAGTTGGCATTCACATAATTATCAAAAACTGAATATAAACAAGCGATTGGATTATAATATTAAAAAATGTATAAAATTCGAATTAGAGATAACTTTTAAATACTAGTAATCCAAATAGAACAGTCGAACCCCGTTGGCTCGAACCCCGTTGGCTCGAACTCGCTTGGCTCGAATTCCTCGTTGGCTCGAACTGAATGTAAAGGAGCGATTTCTTATACTGAATGTAAGCATTCCCGCTTGACTCAAAATTTACGACGCTCGAGGTATTTTCGCCAGTCCCTGGGATTTCGAACAAACGGGGTTTGACTGTACTTACTGTCTGCTTATGAGACACATTAAGTTTGCACAACTTTCTACCGCTGCAGGACTCATTCTCGCGGTCGACGTCACGTATCTTAAAAGTATCATTAGACATCTGCATTTTAAATATGTCTAATACGAAACAATTCTTATAAAACGCAAGCCATAGGGCAATAATATGTAATAGTGTTTCAATACGCATTAGTCAATCTCTGTCAAATGGGGTCGTTCGGCGAATGCTGATTAAATTTCTGTAACCAAGCATATAACTATATAACGACCTTTCAATTTTATTTACTCGTGTATGTGTTCTTACTTTTACTTAAATAATCTACGCTTCCTTCATTTCAGGAATAACATCAGAGACAGACATAGATCTATCCACTGTGGAATGGACAAAAGATGCCGAGCTGGACATTTCCTGCACAGAAGACTCAAACCGATCCTGGATAACAAGTTCCGCTCTTGTGGAACCAGGAAAATGTCTTCTGGCCGACTATATCAATGCATGTGTTATGCTCGTAGATATTAACGTCAACAAAGTCTTGTCAAGCAGAGAACTGATTGGATGCCCATGGCAGGCGTGTGCTCTCCCTAGCGGCCACGCAGCTGTTGCTCTTCCAGATGAAAACAAAGTACAATTTGTGAGCGTTAAAAACGGTTTAGTAGTTGCTGGGACAAATATCGACGTATCCGGTTCATGCTATGGACTAGCATACAATGATAAAACCCTTTTTGTATCACGTGAACTCGACGAAGAAGCACCAGCATACTCGTATGTAGAAAGATTAACGATGACTGGAGAAGTGTTGCAATCATTTACAACAAGGGCTGTAGATGCACAATATATAACCGTTAGCTCTTCCTCAATTTACGTTACTGATTTTAGCAATATGCATATCTTTCAACATGATTTCAACGGAAGTTTGCTCAACACATATGACGACCCGTTGCTTTACTGGCCAGCTGAAATCATCAACGTCGGAAAGGAACGAATACTAGTGTTTGTTCGCAGTTCTTCTAGTATATTTTTGATAAACGGAAAGGAGACGAACCTGAAAGTTATCTTATCGTTAAAAGGCTTTGGGTCCCAGAATGCTCCGGACAATTTATCATTCTGTCCAGTGAGCAGAAAACTTCTGGTTGGATTGGAGGTCTTCAGTGCTGTTGTATAATGTTTATTATAACCTACTCCGTATTACTGTATGATGGTTGGTACGTTACCGATTGTTTTAATGATTGGTGTGTATGTAAGAAACAATACAACGAAATTTTGTATTCCATTTTTTCATCTACCTATGTGCAATAAGAACGCGCCAAGTCAACTGTATGTCTACCAGTATAATCAAACTCTAAGAGGCGGGAGTATCATAGTGTACACCAGAACACTGATCACCGGAAAAAGGACATGTTACGCATCATCATAAAATCTACGTTAAGATGGAAAGGAACGTCTTATAGTGTGTGGTCATATGTACTAAAGGAAACTATATAATTTAGCGCACTGTATACTATCTAAACTCTTAGTAGATTATTCTTTCGTTTATGTTTTTCTGTGAAATAAGGTGTTTTATCAGTGAAATTAAACAGTGGAAGTTTCACTGCAAGCTTAGAAGCGAAAATAACATCTCCAAACACTACTTTTTAAAACAATTGCTATTACTTCCCTTTGATCAATTGAGTATCTCACTTGTAACACGGAAAATATTGTACAAAATATAACTACATAACAAAATGAACATTACTCACCATTTGTTACGTTTTGGCTATCCCTTTTCCAAACGTTTTCTTGAAGCTAAATGGTCCGGAACATTTCCTTTCGTACACAATTATTACAAACATAAACAAGTGCTCGAACATTTTTTTACCTCGACTATTTGAAGTATAATGGGGGGTTATACTACTCGACCTGGTGTCAGCGTCAGCGTCCGGTTAAAGTTTTAGAGCTTATTGGCATTTTCAATACATTGATAACATCACGTGATAATGTTAATCAACCAATCATGCAACACGCAACAACGAAGCGTTCAAAGCCGTTATAAAAGCTGCATTCTCACAGATTGAACGCTATTTTTTTTCTTGAAACGAGCCAATTTATGTGAAAATTTATGATCGCTTGTTATACATGCAAACTCCTTGTTACAATACGAAGTAGTCATCAGAACTTCAAATAATAGTCCTTTTGTTCTAACTTATTTAAAAATATAGCAAAACGATTTCATCTTGCCGGAAGGGAAGGTTTGGGTTGGATTAATAAATTCCCGTTCAAAAAATTATATGTCACTTTAATATGGTAACCCGTGTCTAAGTGTATGTTCACAGATATCGATAAGGTAACTCATTTAGAACACGTTTTGATATCAATTATAGC